>NC_057387.1:66730663-67030663 GCF_019320065.1 Cervus canadensis
TAAAAAAAAAAAAAAATAAAGTCAGAAAAAAAAAAAAAAAAGAATTGTAGAATTTCTAAATGAGTAAACATCAAGTGCAATGGGAGTATATAAAAAGATCATGATTAGAAGAGTGAAAAGTACATTTGGTAACCAGGAAGGAGAGATTTATTTGCTGTGAACGAGCATTACATTTGACTGGCAAGTGCAGTATAACAGGGCATTAAGATAATTTCCACAGATTCCTGTGGCAGGAGGCAGCTGGCTGCCTACCAATATTTGTAGTTTCCATTCACAGAGTGAATTTGTCACTGAGAATGGCTGCGCATCCAGGGACAAAAACTCTGTATCCCCATTGCATCTAACTGTGGCTTTGTGACAAATACCCATCAAGTAAATATGAGCAAAAGTGATGTCATTTCCAGGTGTGGACTTTGAGAAATAAGTGAGTCTTCTCTCCTCTCGCTATTTGCTAGCTGGATGTGGAGGGCTCTGAGACCACATGGGAGGGGAAAAAGCAATCCACTGACCAGAAATGCCTACCCTGAACTGTAACATGACTGAGAAATAAATTTCTATTACATAATACCACCAAAAGTTGGGAACTTGCTAATTGTACTATGAACTTAAAATTACAAAGAATAAAATGTCAAATCCTTCTTGAGTAGACAGACAATTTTCAATAGAACTAAACTTTGATACTATTTTATGCTTTAACTGTGAAAATAATCTACTGTAGCTAATTTATACAAGAAGAAAACAAAGTCAGCCTTAAAGACCCTGCCAAGAGACTTGTGAATTGCAACATAACTCACTGTATAAAGGGCAAAATTTAGAAACTGAAAAAGTATAAGTGCTTATCTATCATGAAGGGTTCATAGTTAACATGGCTTCAGATACATTTAGCTAGAATATAGAGAATATGCTGTGAATTGTGCCTGCTTATTAAATCCTTTCAAAAAAGAATTAAAATTAATAGAGCATGAAGGATCATGAGATGAAATGATTAAGATATTTATCAGCACTAAAAGCTTTTCAAAATTCAACATTTCAGATCCAGATTCCCCAAGAAAGTAAAAAAAAAAAAAAAAAGAATTGTAACTATCATTGTTTAAACTTGTAGAAAAACATATCTACAGAGTTAACAATTAGTGTCCATTATCTTATCATCTGTAGCAGATCAATGATTTTCTCAAATCATCGACACAGGTGAGGAGGGCATGGCAAACCACTTCGGTATTCTTGCCTGGAGAATGCCATGGACAGAGGAGCCTGGTGGGCTACAGTCCATGGGGTTGCAAAAGAGTCAGACATGACTGAAACAACTTAGCATGCACACATGCGTGATGAAATAATGGGAAACTAGTACCATCAATATTCTTTTACTGGACTCTCATGTGCTCACAATCAGGGAAACTGCAAAACATGAAAGACATAAGCCAACACCTGTTGGCTTTCTAAAGAAAGAGTCTCCTAATCAGAAAGAAGAGATAAGGTAAAGAGCCCCAAATGGGAGAAAGCATGACATGTTCAGAAAATGAAAGATGGCCAGTTTGGTTGGAGCATCACAAGCAAGGATGAGTGGTCCAGATTTAGCTGGAGAAGTGGATGAATGCACATCACATGGAGGGGTGCTTTTCAGACTTAATTGTGTGTACAAGAATCACCTGGAGGGCATGTTAAACCACAGATTCCTAAGCCCTACTCAGAGATTCTGATTGAAAAGGCCTCTAGTGGGATCTGAGAGTTGCTTTTCTAACAAAGTCCCAGGTGAGGCTGATCAGTAATCCACACTTTAATACTACTGATGTGGAGCTTTACAGCTTATAGGTGAGGATAAGGAGTCTGGATACTAACACAGAGAAGATGGGAGATTGCTGGAAGATTTTGATTAATTGAAGGGCATGATTTGTTTTTACTTTTCAAAAATATCCTTGTTTATAGATTAGAGGTGATGAGACTTCTTCATAAGGCTGTCGTAAAGATTAAGAGAGATAATAGATGTAATATGCCTAACAGTTCTAACACATAAATATGCCTTTTGGATTTTTTCACTGCTTTCTTGCCTTACTATTTTGCTTCAAGAATTGTAAATGAACTTGGAACCTCTTTTTTTGGAACTTCAGATAAATTTTCTAAATCAGTCAGTTCAGTTCAGTCCCTCAGTTGTGTCTGATTCTTTGCAACCCCATGGACTGCAGCACACCAGGCCTCCCTGTCCATTGCCAACTCCTGGAGTTTATTCAAACTCATGTCCATTGAATCGGTGATGCCATCCAACCATCTCATCCTCTGTTGTCCCCTTCTCCTCTCGCCTTCAATTTTTCCCAGCATCAGGGTCTTTTCGAATGAGTCAGTTCTTCTCATCAGGCAGCCAAAGTATTGGAGTTTCAGCTTCAGCATCAGTCCTTGTAATGAATATTCAATACCAGTATAAATACCAGTGTATTCATTTTCTTTGCTGCTGTTGTTAATTACCACAGATATGGTGGTTTAATTCAACTCTACTATGTTATAGTTCTGGAGGTCAGAGTCCCAACATGATTCTCACTGGGCTAAAATCAAGCTGTTGGCAGGCCTGCATTCCTCCTAGAGACCCTAGGGAACATCAGTTTCCTTTCTTTTCCTTTTCCAGTTTCTGAAAGTGAAAGTGAAGTAGCTCAGTCGTATCCAACTCTTTGCAACCCCGTGGACTGTAGCCTACCAGGCTCTTCCCTCCATGGGATTCTCCAGGCAAGAATGTTGGAGTGGGTTGCCATTTCCTTCTCCAGGGGATTTTCCCGACCCAGGGATCAAACCCGGGTCTCCTGCATTGTAGGCAGACGCTTTAACCTCTAGAGGCCACCAAAATTCCTCAGCTTGTGGCCCCCTTTCTATATCCTCAAAACCATCAACAGCTGGCTGAGTCCTTCTCACATCCTATCACTGTGGCTTCTGCTTACATTTAAGGAGCCCAATGTTACATTAGGCCCATCTGGAAGATCCAGGTTTATTTTCTCTCTCTCAAAGTCAGCTAGTCAGCAGCCTTAACTCCCCCTTTGCCACTTGCTATGTAAGGCAGCATACTCACAGGTTCCAGGGAACAGGACCTCAGCATCTTTGGGGGGTATTGTTCTGCCTATCAACTCAAATCTCAGTGTGCTTATGTTTGCATGTTGGTACTGCTTTTCTTTCTTCTCCACTGCTAATGACCATTTGAGCCTCAGGCAAATTAGCACCACCACCAAGAATTTCCCACAGAATTAAAGCACCCCTTCATCTGTCCCACTGCTAGATTCTTAGGCGCTAAGGTTTTATCTGCTTCTATCCACACTGTCTGATCCTACTTAAATAAGACCTGTGATACTTTTGAAATTGTTATTTTACTTAATTTGATTTTTAAGTGTTTGGGACCAGGAAGAACAGAACAAATCAAAAACAAACCTTTTTCTTATTTCTGTTTTTCCTAAGAGAAGCTCCTTTGAGGAAAGAAAAGAACCCAAACCACAAGCACTTACCCAAGCACAACAAAGCTCAAATCACAGAGCCCACCTCATCGCCAGTCTCAGCCCCTCTGTTGGACTGACAGTGGCTGACAGCTGAGAGGGCCTCCTGCTTCCCCGAGTGAAGCAGAAAGCCACATCTTGAATCTTGAACGCCTGTGTGAGTCCGTGATCACACCCTTGATGTTACCTTTCATCTCAACAGCTCTCTTGGCTCCACTTGCTCTGAGCAGTTTTAATTTCCTGCCAGCACAGTGGCACAATTTGCTGGCATTTTCCTTAGGATGCTTTTCATCAAGAGCCTAATGAGTGCCTGGGTTCTGGCGGATGATAAGCACGAGGCTGCCAGGGAAATGCCAAGAGGCCCCCTTGGCTCTGGAAGGCATCTCTGCCTAATTTCCCACCTCCTGCTACATGTAGGGGCAATTCTCTGCTAGCATCGCTCTGACAAACTACCAGTGTGTGCAAAGAAACCTGAAAACCACTAGAGCCCAGTACCCTGATACTTGGCTGTGAGGGGTTAAGCAGAAAAAGGCCTTGATGGAGCTCACTAAATGGACTTGTGAGCCAAACTCCTGATAATGGATATACCCAGATAACCAAGGTACACTAATGGAACACATCCAGAGATAATCGAAGTTCCACTAATTAAATAAAATGTTTTCCCATATCTAAGAATTTACTATCTACATCCAAGTGTTTTACCCAAATAGGAGGTTGCTATGTTATTAGCCTAATGCAGTTATAATAATGATTTGCACTTTCAGACTATTACTCACGGGTGCCCTTGAGGGTTTTGGCATATGGGACTCTTCCCCGCTGGCTTGCAGTCACTTTCATTTCCAGCTCCCTGCTCTTCCAGTCCTGTCTTTATTCCCCAAGCACAAGGCTTCCCCTTTAATGTCTTCTTATGTTCCTTTATTCCTTATATTAGGAGTGATTTCCCCCACAACCCCCTCCCCCCCAACTTTCTGAATAGCTCTTTATTTTAAAACCTAAGTTGTCCTTTAAGGCTACAAGTCCATCCAAAGGGCTAGTACATGGACAATTTAGTATCTATGTGGTGGCCACACACACAAAAGAGGATTCACAATTATTCGAGAAAGGGAAGTACAAATTTTATTATTTCCCTATAAGGTCGTCTCTCAGTCCCTACCATTTCGTCCTAGAAACAATGAATGTTGTTCACTGCTATGAGAAATTATTTTAAGAACACAGAGGAAAGCTTGCCATGAAAATCATTTTAAAAACTAGATCTAAAGATTAATGGTGAATGACACCAGTATTAAGACCTTCTCCCTGATTTTCTGACTGTGAGGCCCTGTGGGTCTGAGATTAAGTAGAAAACATGGAGATTTGATCTTGATAAAGAAGCCAAGAAATTCTTATTGATCTCATATGTACCACATGTCCAGGCCATCAAAAGAACAGTTTGGACCTTCTTTATACTTGCCTCAAAAAATAAAACTCTCACAGCAATGATATAGATGGGGCTTTGCTCAATATTTTGCTATTCCCCCTTACATTCAGGTTAAAAACCATTTTCCAGAAACACTGAAAAGTGAGATCAGAGGATGGCTCCTGATGTTTGTTTGCCGTTCAATGGCTCATTTTCCTCCTGACAGTCCTAGTTCCTCATACTGTCAATAAAATCAGAGGGAACAAAAATTTCAGACTTGTGACATGTTCTTCTGACATAAATCTGAAAACTGCTTTAATTTGATACCATGAGAAAGAGAACACACTCCCAGCTTCCCCCATGATTCTTGTTCCTTAATCATCAGGACCAGATAGAATGTCGCTAGTCTTCCTTCATCTTGAGATAAGACTCCACAAGGACGAATACTTTTGGCAAAAGAACATTTATACAAACCATTTAACATCCCTCTTTCCTCTTTTTCCTCCCTCTGCACTTTGCCTTTATTTCTCCTTCCTTTCTCTTCCACACATATTTACTGAGTGCCCATTAGAGACCAGCTCATAGAAGACCTTTCCAGGGAAGACCTCTGTGACTTTTTCATTTTAAATAGTGTCCTTTTCCCTGGTGGCTCAGATGGTAAAGTATCTGCCTGCAATGCGGGAGACCTGGGTTCAATCCCTGGGTTGGGAAGATCCCCTGGAGAAGGCAATGGCACTCCACTCCAGTACTCTTGCCTGGAAAATTCCATGGACGGAGGAGCCTGGTAGGCTACAGTCCATGGGGTCGCAAAGAGTTGGACATGACTGAGCGACTTCACTTTCTTTCTCTGAATTTTTTACTTGCTATCATGTTTCCTTTTTATTTTATTCTTAGCACTTACTATTATCTGATCGTTTCTATTTGTTCTCCTTCTTATGACATGTCTCTTCTGCTAGAAATGCAAACTTCTTAAGTGCAGGGAGATATTTTCTCTTTTGCTCACTATTTTACCTCAGCTCTGAGTATACTGTCTATCACATATTAGTTTTGCGACACAGATTTTTGAATGAATGAATGAATGGCACAAAGTTCAAGAGTACAATGTTGAAACAGAAATGCCCTTTCCTCTTGCAATGTTGTGTAGTAGAAAAACATATATATATATTCACTGTAAATTTTGTGTATGTTGTATAGTATAAATATACATATATATCTTTTATATATTTGTTTATAATACAAATATTTCAGTTTAGTCACTAAGTCGTGTCCAATTCTTTTGCAATCCCATGGACCGCAGCCTGCCAGGCTCCTCCGTCCATGGGATTTCCCCAGGCAAAAATATTGGAATGGGTTTGCCATTTCCTTCTCTAGGGGTCTTTCCGACTCAGGGATCAAATCTGTGTCTCCTGCATTGGCAGGCAGATTCTTTAGGAAGGAAAGGTAGAAGATGCTGTGAGTGTGCATAACGATGTTATTTTACAATAGGCTGGAGAGGTCAGGGAAGTGTTCCTTGAGGAATTGTCTTTTAAGCTGAACTTGAAAGATAAGCATGAGTTATTAAGCAAAAAGGGAGAACAAAAGCATTTTATCCAGATTAAAAAATTCTGCAGTTCCAGTGAGTAGAAAGAGGAAGTTTATTTAGAATGTTTTTTAAAATCTTTTGCCTATTACTTTAAGTATTAGAATTGTGCAGTTAATACAAAAACCTACAATATTAAAAAAAAAAATCCCCATAGAGAAAACAGATATCAGTAATAGTGTTCTTGAAAGGATCAACTATATTATGACTGATTGTATACCATGTAGTGAGATACCTAATAGAATGTTATGACTGACATATCTCCTCATTCTCTATTTCACTTCAACAAATGTGTATTGAGCAGCTATTAGGAATCAGCCATTGAATTACGGTTTTGGAAGACAAAGATTAATAGCCCAAATGTTTGTTCTCAAAAAGTTAAGGGGAATAATGTTTCAATCTGAGATAGAAGTATGGGTATGGCACAATAAAACACTAGGAACGGACATGTGTACTAGGCTGGGATGTCAGGGGAGAGTTTCTAGAAGACAGGATCCATAAACTTGAGTCTTGAAGGTTAAGTAGGAATCAGAAATTTAAAGTGAAGTGGAGTAGGCAAGGTGGAAGGGTACAGAGAAAGAGAGAATGGCATGAGAAAAGATTTAGAAAACTGGAATAACAGGACATGTGTAGGGAGGAGCAAGTAATTTTGCATAGCTATTGTGTGGATGGGTTTCCCTGGTAGCTCAGCGGTAAAGCACCCTCCTGACAAAGCAGGAGATGCAGATTCAATCCCTGGGTTGGGAAGATCCCTTGGAGAAGGAAATGGCAACCCCTTCCAGTATTCTTGCCTCAGAAATCCCATGGACAGAGGAAGCTGGAGGGCTACAGTTCATGGGGTCAGAAAGAGTTGGAAATGACTGAGTGACTGAGCATGCACCTATACATATTAGAACAATGATTTTAAATTGCTTAACTTTTTGATGAGTGATCTTCAAAACTTTTTGCTGTAGTCCTTAAATTTTAAGTTTTCAGTGAATGCTACTATTTGTCATAAATAAGAAATATATACACAACCAAATAACACAAGTGATTTCTATATTCTGGCTTTGGCCAGTGATATCTGGCTTCATGAAAAGGTTTAAAGAGGATACCCATTATCCTGTTATGTTAATGTCATATTTCTTCCTGGACACTAATGCATGTTGTAAATTAGGAAAGATTTTGAGATTTTAAAGTTTTGTGGAGCAGGACTGTATCTCTTCTGTGCACTTAATAATAATAGCTATCACTATTTTTATTGAGAATCTGTAATCCAAACATTATTTCTTATTCCTAACCCATAGCAGAATTCTGTAGTTATTAATTTATTTATTTAAATTTGAAGGTTAAACCTCAGAGGGATTAAATAACTTGCCCAAGGTCATTCAGTAATAAGTGTGGAATTTGGACTTAGATTTACTTGATTCTAGAGTGAGATGGTTAGGTTGATCTGTGTCATAAGACAGACTTCTGTTTGGTATCAGATTTCCACCAAAGAGCTATGTGGTTTGAGCTAGTGTGACTTAACACCTCAAAGTCACAAACATTTTATCTGTAATACAATTATAATACCAATTTAAAGGGTTATTTTGATAAATTACATGCATATATATATATATATATATATATATATATATGCAAATGTGGGGCTTCCCAGTTGGATCAGTGGTAAAGAACCCACCTGATGGAACAGGAGAGGCAAGAGACTCGGGTTTGATCCCTGGGTTGGGAAGATCCCTTGGAGGAGGGAATGGCAACCCACTCCAGTATTCTTGCCTGGTGAATCCCATGGACAGAGGAGCCTGCGGACTACAGTACATGGGATCGCAAAGAGTTGGACACAGCTGAGCAACTGAGCATGCATGCATGCACAAATGCATATGTAATAAGTGATTAACGAGTGTGAAGTTCTCTTAGACTATTTGTATTAATGTATACAGTTTCACATATAGTTATTATGTTTCAAAATTCTTTGTATTATCCCCCTACAAGAATAAAGGTTCTTCCTATTTTAATGAGACTTGATATTATTTTATTTTTTAAAGAGAGAGAGTTAACTAAACATGTAGAAAGATAACCAGGAGACAGAAAATTGCACATAGAATTTTAAACACCACCTAAACTTTCTGTTTATTCTTTTCTTTACCTCATCCCAATCCACGCTAGCATAATAAACTACGTTTATTAAACTAAGTAGCTAAACTCCAGGTAGGTAAGAATTCAATATAGAAAAAGACTGGGAGTTTATAATCCAAGGATGAAGATTTATCAAAAAATTTAATGAAGTCACTTCTCCTTCCTTCTACTCCTCCCTCACCCTTATCTCTTAGTTATTTTTTACTGGCTGAAAACTGTAGAAACTCACAACTATAAGACTTCATTACTTTTAGAGAATACACTATGGTACGTTTACTATAAATAATTCACACCATACTACACTTGTCAAAAGGAATGAACAAAGTATATATCATGGTACAGGAGCCTTGATTTTTATTGTTTTTGCTCACTTACTCACTAATTTTCCAACTGCAGCTCCCTGTCACTGTGAATTAGAGTAGTTCTGCTGTATACAAATATTGTATTCTGGGTAATTAGATATTGGGATAGGAGCCTCTGTAAATTACTTTAACTGGTGTCAGTACTGAAGCAAATAAGAAGTTTTTAGTTCTGTTTCTGGTTTGGGTTATTTTCTGACCCTAAACAGCCTGACATAAAGGAGTGCTTTTCTTTGTCAAAGGCAGCCTTTTCAAATCTAACTGCCAGACATACTATTGAACTATGTGTTCAATTCTAATTGGTTGAGATCTTTTCAATTTGGCAGTTTCATCTTTAATGCAATGGATGTAAGATTATGTGTGGCTCTTTTCAATGAGTTTTCCATACTGGTGATTAGGGCAGCGGATTTGGACATAAGCAGGCTGCTGGCTATTTCTTCTGGCCAATTTAAATTGATTCATACAAGTCCTTTGTACCCCAGGGGAAGGGCAGAACAAATCCCAGTGAGTGAGCCAGATATGGCTACTCTCAGAAGAGTAAAAAAGAAGAGGGAGGACAGACTGGGGAGAGGAAACACTAAGTATTGTAAAATTGGAGCTCTGAGCAGTCTGGCAGAGAAATATTGAAACTTAACCAGTAGGCTTCTGTATAGAACCAAGGTCACTGGTAAAATTATTTCCAAGATTGATTTTGATATATTTAGGTTAAAAGGACTAGGTAAATAGAAAATATTCTTCATACTTGATCCCACAGGGAGCCATACTGAGCAAACTCTTTTCTAAAAGTATTCTAAAAGACAGTAGATAATTATTTCAGAACTCCAAAGCAGCTGTAAATGTGTGATAACAGAATAGCAGAGAGGGTCAGCTAACAATTTTGTTTGGGACAGATGAAAAATTGGCCTTAGAATCACTCAGAGATGAGTGCTGTTAAGAAAGTCTCCTAGTTTTCTGTTTCGAAGGTGCACTAGGAGGAGCTATTCAAACAGGGCACATCCAAAAGTAATCCTTTTCAAACACACAGTCTCTGGTTATAAAGCTCTCTTCTGGGTTTTCTCTTTTAAGGACTGGATAGGGTACAGGCAAACCATGGTGGGGTCACTTCTATTATACATCATCTCTATTTCATGAAGAAAGAACTCCAAGTGAAGTTTTAGTGCTTTTTCAACTCCATTTCAGAAAATCCTTGGTATGCCAGATCAATTATTTTGGTGACTCCCTCTCTGAAGGAGAATGTAAACTATTTATCCAAAGAAAACAGGGACAGTACACTGCTGACAATATTTTAACAAGGACATTCCAATCCTACCTGAACACATGAAAACAAAGAAACGTTTCTCTAGCAAGAGAAAATAGCAACAGTTTTATTTTGTTGGTTTGACTTGCTTTGCCCTAGAACATATGCAAAACATCCATCTGTCTCCTGAGTGGTAACATTCAATTTGTTAAAATTCATAGTAATAATGAAATGCAACACTGATGCCTGCCACATTAGTTGAACAAATAAGGGTGACAAGTATGGCATATGTTTCAGAGACTAGTGGGTAAGTCCTCTAAGCTAAAGCATTTCTGTTGTTGTCTTTTGGTAAGAAATCTTAGGAGCTTGCACAATGATTCAAGGTTTTATAAAGTATAGAACTCCACAGAAAATAAAAGTAAAGCCAGTTTTCAACCATCATTCTTAATCAACTAAAAATAAACAAAGCCAAACCCTGTGAAGAGCTGGCTGCAGCAGCTATTTCTGAGCTGTCTTCTGGAAGACTAATGCTTTGTAAAGTCTTTCTCTGAAACTCAGATTTCTTGAGAGATATTATCTGAGAGTCACTGGAATTAATGCAACATAACTAGAACTTAGTAAGGCCTCCTGAGGTTTCAGAACAAGTAAAATTTTCCAACTGACACACAAATACAAAACTACCTGGACTTCCCTTTATACAAATTGGAAGGCAGTTATACCTGACAGAAATGTAGACAAATATTCATCAAAAGATATGTATGTGATATGTACATGTATAACAGCTGTGTTCCTAATAGTTCTCAATTATCCAGATACCCTGAAATAGCAGAATGAATAAATTGTAATATATTTAAAAATAATACCATACAATAAGAATGAATGATCTGGAGCTACATGCAACAATACGGATGGATCTCGCAACTCACTGGGCTAAACAGGTCAGGCATTAAGACGTACACATATACATGTGTGTATACATCACAGCATTTCATTTATATTAAGCACGTGTGTGTATGTTCAGTAGCTTCAGTTCTGTCCGACTCTTTGCGACCCTATGAACTGTAGCCTGCCAGGCTCCTCTCTCCATGAGATTCTCCAGGCAAGAATACTGGAGTGGGTTGCCATGCCAGGGGATCTCCAGGCAATCTTCCTAAACCCGGGATTGAACCCGCATCCATATTAAGTACAGAAAGAGGTAAAGCTAATCTATGTCTGAAGAAGGCAGTGATACCATTTTTGGCGAGTGAACTGAAGACAATGTAAGTGGGGCTTCTTGGTGTGGATCATGTTCAGTTTCTTCATCTGAATGCTTAGTGAGTTCAGTTAGTGAAAATTCTTTGAGCTATAATGTATAGACATGTTTGTGTGTATCTATATTTATACAATACTCAAATAAAAAGTAAAAAATAACAGGCCTATATCTTAACTCATGCCTTGTTATTCCATGTCTTTTCACTTTTCTTTTTTGTAAAGTAACTTGTATATCATTTCTTCACTAGCAGTCTTCAGACCTATATGCTTTTCTTTCTCCTTTCTATGTGCTTACAATAGCTCTCTATTTCTATCCATCAAACCTCATCTCTCCTTTCATTAATGGACTTTCATGTCCTACTTCAGACGGAAAATCTTTTAGATCACCTTGACAACCTAAGAAATCTTCCAGTTTAGTAACTGTTCTTGTAAGCATGGTGTTCTAATACTTAGAAACATAAGAATACTTCTTTACATACTTTGAACATCCTAATAAGGAAATACAAACATCAAACTCTGATATATTTTACAGTATTTAGTTGTATCTCTCTGATTTCAATACTGTTCCATCTCACCTGAAGATTTAAACTCTGTTTGAGTTTACATGGTTTATATAGAGCTCGCTTAAGAGGTATACTATATCGCAATAAAAATGACAAAATGATATTTTACCTTCTGATTGTCTCTAGTTTCCTTTCCCTTAAAAGGAAAATTTGTTAGTTTTCATTTTCATTCTTTATTTATGGACTACTACTATAACCACGACTATCATTGCCAAAATGCCAAGTATTAAGTATTTATTTTGTGCCAGTCACGGTTATAAGCAATTTGCACATATTATCTCATTTAATCTTTACAATCTTATGAAGTTGCTATTGTCTTCATTTATCAGATGAAAAAACTAAAGTTCAGCAAGAATAAATAACTTGCCCAAGATTAGCATTATAGTTTGATTCAAACCCCATGTTCTTCCAACCCAATTTCGCCACTTTGAGCTCAAATAAGTTTATACTTAAGCACTGAACATTGGCTCCCTTACTTTTTCTAATACAGGCATTATTAGCAGGGTTAGACACAACAAATACTTGTTCATTCTTTCTTTGCATTAATTTAATAATTCAAATCCACATCCAAATTCTTCCATATAAGAGGTAAAGACTAACTCTACATCTCCTCTAACAAAGTGATTAATGTTGCCTATCACAATTTTGTTTCTTCAGGAACTAGAAATGTGACAGCTCCCTTCTCTCTTCAAAATGCCAATGCCAAAAGTGACTTCAACTGACCTGCAGCCCTGGAGTTGCCTTCCCTACTGTACTCTTTGATCCACATTCCCAGTGATTCAAATACAATCTCCAAAGGAAATGGGAGTATACAAGTCATGGAAGCAAAAGAACTATTGATGTAGTGACATCAACAGTGCTCACAGTTCAATGTTATCACTACAGCAATGCAATGGTGAAAAATATACCTTTTTCATAAGCCCACATCAAACATGTCTGCTCATCTTTTTCACCACTAGACCTGCTTGGATCACAAGCTACCAGATTCATGTCAGCTCCATTATCCAGTAAGAACTGAACCAGGCGAATGTGACCATGGTAGCAAGCAGAGTGCAACCCTATAATAAAATAAGAATGAAAATATGAAAGGAGAAAAGGGGAAAACTGAACCCCAATTTTCAAAAGATAGTCATTACCACATAATAGCATTGTTGCCAGAGATATATAACAAAAGCTGAGTTCTCTGATAGATAATTAATTCTATCTTTGAGAAAACAAGACACTTTAAAGAAAAGAAGTATATAATTAATATACACAGAGACTACCTTTTGCTTAAGCACACTTTTTAGTATTTTTACATCCACTGTAACTACCAGAACAAACATTAGCATCTTTGTATAAATCAAAGAGTAAAGACCTCAAACAAAAAAAAATTTTTTTCAGCAGCAAACCAAGGGTAAGACAGTGTGATCAGTGTGTTCCTGATGCAGGTCATAACGGATGCATTGACTGTAAATACTTTTGCACAAAAATGAAGCTGACCAAAGGTCAGTCTGCTTTTTATTATCACCATGCACCATCAATTTAAAAAATGTCATTGATAAAATATTCCTAGTCATTGGGGTTGGCCACTGCCACTGCTCCCCCCACTCTTGACCACACTACTTCGCTTGAGCATTGATATGCATCAGAAACTGTTGTTCTCACCACAGTCTTACCTGTGTGCCCGTCCCTTCCTTGGTGGTTGATGCTTATGACATTCTGATCAAGAAGAAATTTAACCAGGTCAATGCTCTTGCCGTAAGTACAAGCACTGCAAAAATATAACACAGGGGAAATAGAAGGCCTCTGTTATGGGCTGAATGTGTGCCCTCCAAATTTAACATGTTGAAGCTCTGACTCCCATAACCTTACAATGTGACTATAATTTAAAGAGGTATAATCTACAGAGGTAATTAAGTGAAAGTGGATTAATTAGGGTGGGCTGGGCCCTCATCAAATATGATTGGTGTCCTTATAAGAAGGGAAGATTAGGACAGGGACAGGAGGACAGCTCATGAAGATACAGAAAAGAAGGCAACCATTGGCAATCCAAAGAGAAAGATCTCAGGAGAAACCAAACCTGACACCTTGATCTTGAATTTTCAGACTCCAGAACTATAAGAAGATCAATTTCTGGTGTTCAAGGTACATAGGGTATGGTATTTAGTTCTGGTAACCCTAGAAAGCTAAAACAGCCCTGATTTACCCAGGCTATTTTAGATGCTGGTGTTTACATAAGAGTGCCAAAAAGCCAGAAAAGAGAGAAGGAGGAAGGGAGAGAGAAGCGGAGGTGATAAGAAAAAAAAGCACATAAAGCAATATAATCCTGAAGATTCTCAAAGATGAGCCTTTAAGAAAGGAGCTGTATAAAATTTCTAGCATTTTCTTATTAATTATTAAATAGTTCTTATGATATGACTTCTTTTTGCAGGGAAACTGAATGGAATGAAGGAACCCAGGAAGGTTCTGAGAAATTTAAATGATACATTACACTTGTAATTACATCTGAAGCAGGAGACAGCCCTTGAGATCTGATGCTAATTCCAGGTAGGTAGTGTCAAAAATAATTTGAACTAGAGGACACCTGCTCAGTGACTCCAGAGAACTGGAGAACTGTTTGGTGTAGAAAACCCTTATACACAGCTGGTATCTTGTGTTTGGAAGTAAGGTATTATGTATTATGGGACAGTACAGAAAAACAGGGTGTTTTCCTTCCAGGTTTGTTCCAGAAGAGGTCGTTCACTGAGTCTTACTCTTTGCTCTTCCTGGGATGACTGCCTAAATCCTTTTTCTATCATAGAATTTTATTTTCTTTAAATAAATGCCACTATTTATCTAGTTGAACTGATGTTCCCTCCATGAAGTCTTCTCATGAACCAAAAGCTGAGTTCATTGTTATCTTCTCTGCTTCCTTGTTTGTTCAATTTTATGGCACCTTTCCTATTGTGTTATGGTAATGGATACACCTGTGTGTGCTTTGATGCCTTAGAACAGTTTCCTTAAAGAGAGAAGGGATTGTGTCATGTCAATGTTCCTACCAGCAACACACAATATAGCTCCTTAATAAGTCTTTCTTGAATAGTTGAATGAATAAAAAGTCACTATCTCAATGTAATAGATCCTATCACCATTAGTTATTTGTATTACAAATAGGACTCAACACTATACTTTTAATGTTTGTCTGAATTCCCTCATTGTTTCCTTTCAAAGTAACTATTTACAGGAAATGATAAGTTCTGAACATACATATATGTATATATATATATATATGTGAGTGTGTGTATACAAATGTGTGTACATATAGCATATGAAAACAATAACAGAAATGTACCAAGTGCTATGTGCAAAGCACTGTGATTTGTACATAGAAAAAACCATAATTGTAGTGAGCTCTTCATGTAAAAGGAGTATTTCTTTTATGAATATGTACTTATAATGAATAGAATAAAATATTAATATGTTATTCCTAGTAGCCACAGATTTGCACAAAATAAAACAATTGAATGCATACTTTTAACTCACTTCACTAATCTCCTTATATGCAGAGTACATCATGGTGAAATGTTGGGCTGGATGCAGCACAAGCTGGAATCAAGACTGCCAGGAGAAATATCAATAACCTCAGCTATGCAGATGACACCACCCTTATGGCAGAAAGCAAAGAGCAACTAAAGAGCCTCTAGATGATAGTGAAAGAGGAGAGAGTAAAAAAGCTGGCTTAAAACTCAATATTAAAAAAATGAAGATCATGGCATCTGGTCCCATCACTTCATGGCAAATAGATGGGGAAAATGTGGAAACAGTGACAGACTTTCTTTTCTTGGGCTCCAAAATCATTGCAGATAGTGACTGTAGCCACGAAATTAAAAGACACTTGCTCCTTGGAAGAAAAGTTATGACCAACCTATACAGCATGTTAAAAAGCAGAGACAATACTCTGCCGACAAAGGTCTGTTTAGTCAAAGCTATGGTTTTTTCTGTAGTCATGTATGGATGTGAGAGTCAGACTATAAAAAAAGCTGAGCGTCGAAGAATTAATGCTTTTGAACTGTGGTGTTGGAGAAGACTCTTGAGAGTCCCTTGGACTGCAAGGCCATTAAACTAGTCAATCCTAAAGAAAATCAATCCTGAATATTCATTAGAAGGTCTGATGCTGAAGCTCAAGCTCCAGTACTTTGGTCGCCTGATGCGAAGAGCCAACTGATTAGAAAAGACCCTGAGGATGGGAAAGATTGAAGGCAGGAGGAGAAGGGGATGATAGAGGACTAGATGGTTGGATGGTATCACCGACTGGATGGACATGAGTTTGATTAGGCTCCGGGAGTTGGTGAGGGACAGGGAAGTCTGGTGTGCTGCAGTCCATGGGATCGCAGAGAGTTGGACACGACTGATTGACTGAACAACACAAATCTTCTCCTGTGGTTAATCTTCTGAAGGTGATGGTAATCCTCAGATTATAACTGGTTTCAGTGTGTGCACAGAGTAGCAGAATGATTTGAAAATGAGACTGAGGTGTCAGCCTCCATAAGACTGACCTATTGGAAGAAGAAGACTTGAGTACCTCACAAATATCAGTTCTCCCGATTGCCCCCTTTAGGGACAAAGTCCATGATCCACTTTAACTGAAGGCCTGATCTAAAGAATTTGTGCATCTGTTCTGTGACAGAATGTGTAGAAAACAGGAAAAATATTTTGGTACTAGAACATGAAGATACATAGAAACACAGGATTTGGAATTAGTCAAGCATTTAATACATAATTTTCTAGCCATAAGAATCTTTGGCAAGTTAGATTTCTTGAGCTTCAATTTTCTCACTGGTAAAAAAGGGATAGTAAATCCAACTTCATAAAATGGTGATGAGGATTAAATGAAATAATGGATGCAAATCATCCAGCACATATTCACTGTTCCATAAACGGAAGTTGTCTTCACCTCCCCTTTGGCTGACCTCTTTGGCTGGTAAGACAAATCTGGAAATCTAAGTGAAATTTGACATGTTGATGCCTGATGCAGAAGTATAAGCTTAATTTTAGTTTAGTATTAATCAGTAGTTAGTCTCTCATTTCTATTATTCATCAGTAAGGTACAGACACTATATAAATAACACATTAGTCTCAGATACATGTTTTAGATGTTACAAACCAGCCGAGAGATCTGCAATATGTAGGTGAATGTATCTTATATTCAAGGTTTACTCAATTTGAATGACTATGCTTTTATTTAATAATCAAAACAGTAGCCTGTTAATGAGGGTTTTAAATTATATGAATATCTGCCTTCCTTTGGGACATTTTAGGGACTTATGCCTCTTGAGTTTTTATCAGCCCTTTTCTTCCCTCTCTCCTTCTCTTTTCTTTCTTAGTCACAACTCTTCCAAACCTAAATGTTCCTTCAGTGTGCTATTCCAGAGCTCACTCTAAAGGACTCTAACGGATTCCTAGCGAGGAGTTAACGCCTTCTTATGTATCTCGGTGGCCACCCTGGCTAAGCTCTTACAGGCTGACAGATGGATGTCTTAGATAGGTAGATACATTTGCACATAAGGTTTAAGTGGTAAGGAAAAAAAATGCCACTTTTGATGCTGATGAATTCTGGTAATGAGATTCTTGTCGGAGGAGGATTACGGGCACTGCTCCTTTTGGCAGCTTTCTGCAGAGTGAAATGGAATAGAAGCAATATGCTTACAGATGTTGACATGCCTGTTGCCTTGGCAACATCAGCCCCCGTCTTTGTGGCTGCTGCCGGCAAGACAGCATCTGGCTCCAGCCCCATCTGTTGTACTGACTGCAGCATCTGCCTCTACCTTTTCTTCCGTGCATCTAGCTCGGACTTCCTATCCTCTGTCCACCCTCTGCTCTTGCTCTCAGATTGTAACATCTGCCACTATTCATTCTTGCTTTACGTACATGACTTCTGGTGTTGAAGAGTGTTCTCTTAGTGGCAATTGTGCTCAAATGTTCCTTTACCTGTGAAAAGCTGTTTCACTGAAGATGTTTTCTTTAGTCAGACTTTCTATTCCTGATATTTGAATGATTTCCTTGGCAACTTCAAATTTGCCATTGTAGCATGCCCTAGAGTTAAAGAAAATATTTTGAGAATAGTAGGAAGATACACACAGTATACTTGAAGTACCTATGGAACAATACATAATACTCACAGGTGCAAAGGGGTGTCTCCATAGATATTGACAACATGTGGCTGAACTTCTAAATCGCTCTGGAGCAGGTACTTCACTATATCGTGATGTCCAAAGCGAGAACAGAAATGGAGTGGAACGTGATCTTCATTGTCCTGAGCATTTACTGTCATCAAAAGAAAGGAAAGATATGTTTTATAGAATTCTCTATTTCTCAGCCTTCTTATGTGTAGTATCAGGGACTTTTCTAAGTACCTGAGAGACTCCTGGAAATTGCCAATTAATGACAACAATAAAGAAAATTAAGTGCAACCAATTAAAAAAGTTATAATTCTCTTCTATAGCCTGTTACCACATTAGGCAGGCTTTCTTCTAGCTCCCATAAATCTATGGAACACATCTAATCAAATCTACCTTGCACAATGAAAGAGTTCAGGAAACTAATAAGTATCTAAAAGGTACTCATGGCCTTATTTCCACAAATGTCACCATTCAAACTGATTATATACTTCCATCCCCCATGGAAGATGTTAAAAAGTTCAGACTTTGGACAAAGCATCATTTCCCCAAATTTTGGCCCAATATATTAGCATGAGGCCTAGTATGCTGTATGTTTATAGTGCTATTTAGGAGGTTCTGATGTTCCCTCAACTGAAAAATGTTATACAAAGCATGGTATAATGAAAAGGCAACAAATGATTCAGACCTCATTAATTGTGTTACCCAAGACAACTGTTTAACATTAACTGCAGTTTTAAATTGTCCAATCGGTAGTGATCATTTGACTCTTTCTTTGTTCAATCCAGCCTTATAACCTCTTCTGACATTTGGGGAATTCCCTATGTTGAAAATACTAACTAGATGCCAAAATCACATTTTATCATTGCAGCTGGAAAAATGCTTTCCAAGCCTCCCTTGCAGTTAGGGCACAGGATTAGCACAGGGTGACCATATGTCCCAGTTTGGTGTTCTTACGCTAGCATAATTTTTAATAGCAACGCTTTCACTCTCAACCATGCCCTGGTTGGACGCTTATCTCCAGGCTCTTCTATTCAACACATTACTTCAGACCCTTACATCAGAGCTGATGACGTACAAAAGCAGTCTCTTCTGTTTTGGGAAAGTAGCAGTGGTGGAATAGCTCCATCTAATTTCCAGTATTAGTGCTTTCAGCCACAGACTGGGTGCCCTGCATTGTTGGTGCCAGAAACACAAGTGCTGGTGTGTATGTTAGCAGAGGTGGCAGTGTGCCTTCAAAGGATTAATTTTGGGGGTGTGATTCCGGACACCATTTCTCACTGTGAGAATGCCAAACCCAGCTTTCTACTTTGTTCTGGGGAAGATTCTATGATAATTGATATCATTTAATATATTTCCTTCATGCTTAAATTAGCAAGCATTAGTTTCCAAATCTGGCATATAAGAACACCTGATTGACACAGTCATTCCTCAACAAGTAATAAATGATCAATATGCACCAGGCACTGTGCTAGGTGTTGCGGATATTGATTTCTTATCAGTTGATGGAATACCATTTGGTGGGCAGCAGAGATGCTGAAAGGATTAAAGGAGATAATTTCTGGAAAGTGTCTAGCATGATGGCTGTCACATATTAGATATCTAATAAAAATGTCTACTTTCCCTTTTTACTAATTTCCCTCTCAGAAATTTACCAAATGCTAAGGCCAATAAGCTATAAATGCAGAGTCTATGCCCTCAAATAATTTACAATCTAGTTGAATAGTCAATAATTACAGGCCTGAAGTAATAGAAGTCAACACCAAGCTGCTAAATTTTGGATTTGCTTTAGCACAATTTTTAAAATTAAACATAATCAGATCAACTGCTCTACAGCCACTTTTTGTTATTTTATTACTCTGTCCATCTGTATATAGGGCTTTATTCAAAATAGAAAAAAATAGCCCTTAACATTCATTTTCATTATTATGTGTAACAGAAATCATCCATTGAACCAAAAGAGTTGATGGAAAGATTTTCTTTTAATAATAAGCAATAAGAAGGAAAAGAAAGGCAAGATACTAGTTTATTTTTTTAAAGTTCAAATAGAATAATCATTTAACATCTAATAAGCACTGATTTAGGCCTTATAGCTGCTATATTTGTAGACAATGATTCTTATTTTATTGTTCTGTAAGTACTTAAGCCAAAAAGAAATCTTTAACAAAGTTACTGAACTCCTCTCAGGGCTGTTATTGAAAAATGAGTCTTTGAATCTTTCATATTAATGAGTAGCTCAGAAGGACACTCTTCCTTCAGAAGAATGTTCCTGGTTGTTTTGATTATCTTCCTTTTTAAGATTCTTTTCCTTTGTTCATATTCTGTTGGAAGTCAGGGAAAGTCAATACCATGAGTCAATGCTTGAGAACAGTAGGGAGCCCAGGGAATCAGGAGGTCACATGAGGATTCTTGAGGTCCAGAGGGGACATTGTAAAACAGAATAAAGCACAATATTCCATTAATTCATGATTTTCCTTTGGCCATCTCTGGCCCCACCCAACATTGTTCTTCTCTAGTTGAATCAATAAACTTCAAAGCAGATTATTTCCTTGATAAATTATTGGCAGTAGCCTGGATATTATTCCCATCAAAGAAGATATTAATACCAACCAAAGGGATAAGCCAGGAGAAATCTGGATCAGATGCAGAGTTTATATATTATATAGAACTCCATTTCTGCTTCAGCCATTCTGATACCTTAATTTCATCATAGACCAATTTGCAAAGATAAAAAAAACACATATTATTATTAGTATTATCTGGGGAAAACTGACTGTATGAATGACAGTCTATTTGCTCTAACTTAATACATAATTTAGAGATCTAATTAAAGGAAAATTTTAAACAAAGGAATACATGTAAATCATTATTAGAAAAATATGTGGTCACTAGTCCTCTATCTTGAAGAGCATATGTGTTCAATAGTGTATTTTGCAAGAAAGAGTAGATGAATATGTAGGTAGATGGATGCTACTTCCTGCTTATTTCTGCTTATGGATCTTAAAGATAGAATAAATGCTTCCATATAAACCCAGTAATGTTAGCACATCCCAATAACTCAACTTCCAAATGTATCTTAAATAAATTTTCAGTAACAAATCTGTGTGATAGCTCTGACAAGATATATTTTTTAAAATAAATTACTTCCCTTTACTGACCATGTCCTAGAAACTTTTGTGACATTTTCTGATATCCAAGTCCATGTTAACAAAATTTTATCTTCATCAGATTATAGAAATTAATAGTTTCTGAACTTAAAATTTTCCATTTTTAACTCTGCAACTCTATTTTTACAAATACAGAAAGAATTTAAATTTGTATCTATATTTTTACAGATACAAAAAGAACTGTATCTCTATTTTCTTCTTATGGAGTCCAGCAATATTTGACCTTTTCAATCTCATTCAACAAGCATTGTGTTTCTCCTTAAAGACGACTAGGGACTTAAAACATATGTGACTGAATAGGTCAGTCTCCCAAACATGTTGAGCATGCTTTTGGAATTACATTTTGGTTAATTTTATAACCTTAATTTATTTTCATTTGTGATGTTCTGTTACCATGGAAACATAATGTAAATACCAGATTTCAAATTGCACTCCTTTTGGGGTTATTCATTTACTCCTCCCCTTATGTCCATTAACCACAGGCAAGGTTCAGATCTAAAATAAATCATCTGAAGGCTTAGATATATCTTAGAGTAAGTGAACTAGCTGATAATAAATCTTGTGCAGCATCCACTAGCACTAAAGATTTTCCGGTTTATTCTTTGCAATTGGTTTAAGTGCAAAAGGGACTTAAATATCACGTGTGTATTAGAAGGAAATACAATGCTTAAAAATCTGAGTCATGTCTCTTGATTTTTTTTTTAAATGATTGAGTAGGAGGCATTAGAGTGCTTCTGTGAGTCTGAAAGAAAATGCTAAAAATTATATCATATGATGCTGGTATGTACGGGGAATACGGGTGCAGCGCACATTTCAATGCCTTTTGTAGAAGAGTCCTTTGATCCTGGAGACATGCTGATCATAAATGACACTCATTTTGACACCACTGAGCTTTGGAGTTGTTCAGAGGAATAAAAGGCTGAGGCTGGCATTGATAATAAAAGGAAGAATGCGAGCAGTTCCTGACCCCTTGGAAAAGTGAGGCAGTTTCAGAAACAATTATGCGCTCAGTGATTTCACACCGTGTACCTCTGACTGTTCTAAAACAACAGAATCAAAGAGACTGCTTAAATAAGGTCCAAGGAACAGCGCTCCTTGCATCCTGACAACACAGGTTGTTTATGATAATGCTATAGAAAAATTCCTGAGTTACTACACACTGGCTCAGAAAATGATAGAAACTATGTTTCTCAAACATTGCCAAATAAAACGGTCCTGTTTCCAACATGGAAGTGAAACTGCCCTAGCCTCTTGCCACACTTGTCCCTGGGAGCCTTTGTGTTTTCCTTATGAGTAGACGGAAACATCGATTAGTTTTATTAACCGAATATCAATCTCAACCTTGAACCAAGGAAATGGCAGTTCTAGAGCTTTGACAACCTTGTGCTTTTGGAAATGTGCATCATTTCTGCTGCAAAGGCCAGCAGTTCTTACAGCTGGGCTTTTAATTAGGTCTCTTGAGGGTCAGTGGAAGAAGGCTGGATATGCCTGAGAGAATTTAACAACAAGATGTAACTCTGAGTGAATCTGTGTCAAGAAATAAAGTTTGGGAGGACGATTAAAAAAAAGAGAAAGAAAGAACTTTTCTTCAAAACTTTCAATTTTCCAAAACTCATTTTATAATTAAAAAACTAAAAAAGTTGCGGGAAATTTTATTCTATTAAATGCATCTAAAATATTTCTGTGTAATCTAAAGCTTTTTTCCCAAACTGATCACACTCTAACTCTATTTCCATTTAAAATAATAGTAGTCTCAAATACTGAGGTGGATGTGGGGAGTAACATGAAATGCTCAGATATAGCTCTGGGAATGAAAAATAGTGTAAGTATTTTGGAAAGCTGTCTGAAATTTCTCCCAAAGTTAACATGTATATGCCCTTTGATTCAGCAATTCTCTCGCTGTTTCTCTCTCCATATATATTACATATATATATGTATATATATGTGTATATATATATATATATCTTACAAATATATATACCTTCATTTTCTAAAGCAAAGAAAAGATTTAACCTATGGCAATAATAGAAACCAGAATATTGATTACCTTTGGTGGTGAAAGCTATTTACTAAGAAGTGGGCATAAAGGAACTTTCCAGGTGAAATATTTGCTACCTTCCAGATAAAAATACTATATCTTGATCTTGATGACTTTTGTGTGGGGGTATTCAAAAGGAAATATTCACTTAATACTCAGTTAAGATTTGAGAATTTTGCTACATGTAAGTTTTACCTCAATTAAGAAAAGATTAATGAATAACAACAAGTGGGAAAAATTTAGGAAAACCCCTTACTTTTATGGTCATACCTAATGCGTATTGTCACCCTGCTTATTTAATTTATATGCAGAGTACATCATGAGAAATGCTGGGCTAGAAGAAACACAAGCTGGAATCAAGATTGCCGGGAGAAATATCAATAACCTCAGATATGCAGATGACACCACCCTTATGGCAGAAAGTGAAGAACTAAAGAGCCTCTTGATGAAAGTGAAAGAGGAGAGTGAAAAAGTTGGCTTAAAGTTCAACATTCAGAAAACTAAGATCATGGCATCTGGTCCCATCATTTCCTGGCAGATAGATGGGGAAACAGTGTCAGACTTTATTTTTTAGGGCTCCAAAATCACTGCAGGTGGTGATTGCAGCCATGAAATGAAAAGATGCTTACTCCTTGGAAGGAAAGTTATGACCAACCTAGACAGCATATTAAAAAGCAGAGACATTACTTTGCCAATAAAGGTCCATCTAGTCAAGGCTCTGGTTTTTCCAGTGGTCATGTATGGATGTGAGAGTTGGACTATAAGTACAGCTGAGTGCCAAAGAATTGATCCTTTTGAACTGTGGTGTTGGAGAAGACTCTTGAGAGGTCCCTTGGACTGGAAGGAGATCCAACCAGTCCATCCTAAAGGAGATCAGTCCTGGGTGTTCATTGGAGGGACTGATGTTGAAGCTGAAACTCCAATACTTTGGCCACCTGATGCAAAGAGCTGACTCATTGGAAAAGACCCTGATGCTGGGAAAGATTGAGGGCAGGAGGAGAAGGGGATGACAGAGGATGAGACGGTTGGATGGCATCACTGACTCAATGGACATGGGTTGGGTAGACTCTGGCAGTTGGTGATGGACAGGGAGGCCTAGCGTGCTGTGGCTCATGGGCAAAGAGTCGGACACAACTGAGCGACTAAACTGAACTGTACTGACAAGAGACTAAAAACTCCAGGAGTCAATGAAGGGAACCCTCCTTGCTTTTGTGAGATTAATACCCAGGAGCTCTCACACATCCTCAGAGTGAACACTGGACAAAAATCCACTTATGCTTCCAAAAGGAGAGAGGAAATAAATAATTCTGAAATATACCAGAGCATTCTGCTCTTAATAAGGCCTGTCCTCAAAGGAAAGTGTTGAATGGACCCTAGATGATTGAGGTTTTATTAAAGTCTACCTGACGTGGGAAAAGAAAAAGACTCAATTCCATCTCCCTCAAGCATTCCATTTAGAGAAAGGGGAATATCCAACTCTAGACCACTCTTACCCTCTTGCCCACCTAAGAGGTAGGAAAACTAAGAAATACTTGTGAAATCCACAACCCAACTACACAGGCTCATTGAAAGACTAAGACTTAATGATACGACTGTAGAATACTTCTTTCTACCCACACCTCATCACTACACAACACCATTAGTTTACAAGTTCCTTTCACAAGTACATCATGTCTGTCTTTCAACAAAAAATTAGATGCTTTAGAACTGTGGTGTTGGAGAAGACTCTTGAGAGTCCCTTGGATTGCAAGGAAATCCAACCAGTCCATCCTAAAGGAGATCAGTCCTGGGTGTTCACTGGAAGTACTGATACTGAAGCTGAAACTCCAATACTTTGGCCACCTCATGCAAAGCGTTGACTCAGTGGAAAAGACCCTAATGCTGGGAGGGATTGGGGGCAGGAGGAGAAGGGAACGACAGAGGATGAGATGGCTGGATGGCATCACCAACTCGATGGACATGAGTTTGAGTAATCTTTGGGAGTTGGTGATGGACAGGGAGGCCTGGCCTGCTGCAATTCACGGGGTCACAAAGAGTCGGACACGACTGAGTGACTGAACTGAACTAAACTGAATATATTAAGCTGAAATAAAATATGCAAAGAAGGATTAACATATCAGTTTAATTAATATATTAAAAATAATAAATTATGATTTGAGGAACAAATTAGTACATGAAAACTAGAATTAATCAACTTCAAGATTATTCCCTAGTAAATAGGTAAAGTAGAAGAAAAAGCATACATAAAGTAAAAGACTGCAAAATTCTTCTTCTAATCATAATCTTACCATCTGCTTTGCTGCCTTCTTCCACCAAGAGTTTCACAATATTAAAGAATCCTTTTGCAGATGCTAGGTGGAGGGGCCTATCTCCAACTTCACCACTTACATTTACATCAGCACCAAATTTCAAAAGGAGGCGAGTTACCTAAAGGATCCAAGCATTTGAGATTAGTGTCAAATTTCAAATAAGGAAATGGCAACCCACTCCAGTATTCTTGCCTAGAAAACCCCATGGACTGAGGATCCTAGTAGGCTACAGTCCATGGGGTCGCAAAGAGTCGGACACAACTGAGCGACTTTACTTTCACTTTCAGCAGTATGGAAGGAGACATATCATTAAGATGTTCTTTTGGTTAATTTTTGTCTGAAAAAACCCTAATTCAATTGGCCTAAACAATAAGGTATTTATTATTATATCACCTAGCAAGAAATTTAAAAAAAGGAGCAATTTCAGAGTTGGGTCTTCATTGTACATAAACAGTCTTCTCTAAAATCACCCATAATCATCTCTGAACAGTCCTTTAAAATCTTCTTCTGGCCAGAGTCAGCAGTGTTTACATGATTCTTTATTTTCGTAGTGACTCCATGCATAGGTCACCAATGGTCATCTTGTGACTGGGATTCTAAGTCCTGTTTTGATTTGTGAGTAAGCAGGAGATAGCCACACTAGCTTTTAGCATCTTCCTAAACTGGTTGAGATTCACAACTCAGGAGTCTTCCAGGGGTTGTTTCTGGTAATTTATGGGATTTGTTCAAAGTATTTACACATCCACTTAGGAATCTTTCAAATACTTTTTCTAAACTTGACATTGTCTCCTCTGGGAATTTCAGAAGTCATCACAGTGATCCCAAGAGATAAGTTAGTATGTATATATGCCATTAAAATAACAGTTATGGGAGGACTCCTCAAAACTCTTGACCATTGAGGGCCTTCCTGTGTGGTCCAGGGGTTAAGACTTTGCCTTCCAATGCAGGGGGTGTGGGTATGATCCCTGGTCAGGGAGCTGAGATCCCACATGTCTTGCAGCCAAAAAATCGAAATATAAAACAGAAGCAGTATTGAGACAAATTCAATAAAGACTTTAAAAATGGTCCATATCAAAAAAATCTCTAAAAGGAAGTCTTGACCACTGACGTATCAGCATAAATGTGAATTCAAGCTCTGAAACTATTTTGTGGCAGCAGATAAATATATTTTGGGCAGAAGCCTCTCAAGAATATCGTATACATTTGATAGAAATCTAGGTGAAAAAAATAGCTGGTGGAATGTGGGAGAACTTATTATGTGCAGTGGGTAAAGAAGAAAGGTTCTGAAATTAGGCTTCTATTTATTAGTTATGTCACTTTGAGTAAATGATTTGGCCTTTTCAAAATTCAGTTTCTTCATCGCTAAGATGGGAATACCTCATAGGGCTGTCGTGAGGATTAAATAAGTTATTATACATGAAACACTTAGAAAAGTGCCTGGTACTCAATAAATGATATCTGAAGAGGTAGCACCAATGTGGAATGTGTATTTTATCCATTTGTTGGCTAATAGGCACA
The DNA here is from genome assembly GCF_019320065.1 of Cervus canadensis. Taxonomy (NCBI): domain Eukaryota; kingdom Metazoa; phylum Chordata; class Mammalia; order Artiodactyla; family Cervidae; genus Cervus; species Cervus canadensis. The sequence goes on from NC_057387.1 coordinate 66,757,800, forward strand.
CCAATGCTTAATTCAGGAGAAAGCTGAATAGTAGTAGACATTTAGTCTCAGGAACCTTGCACTCCTAAGCAGATATTTCTACTTATACAGACTCCATAAATTCTGATTATGTGACTTTATAATGCACAGATTTAAACTATCATTGAAATCGATTGTCTGTTAAGCACCATTATTATATACCTAGGCAATATTGCTCTTGGTACAAAACATCTACTCTTCCACTTAAAAATAAGTAAATAAACAAATGCCAAGGAACATGGCATATCAGGCACATTTATAAACCAAATGTGCCATTCCCCTGTCAGCCTATTTTAGTAAGTGACAATAGCATCCATAAATTACTTATGTGCTGTCTTTGCACATAGAAAGTGAGTCCCTTATCATAAAAGGGCCATCCACATTTTAGCATAATTTTATAATACTGTGAATATATATTCAGGGAAAGTAAACAAATTTAACACTCCACAAAACATGCAGAGAAGCTCTTTATGTTTCTGCTGGGTGATGAGGTTAATCGCCAAAGAGGATGACTCAACAAACAACGTGCATTGTGTATATCCGGCCTGTGCCTGAAATCAGAAAAAGTTTGGAGTTTTTTCATCACTTGAGCCTTGGACCCTGTACTTTCAGAAGCATTTTCAGTACCCAGCTCTCCAGTGCACTCCAGTGCACTCTGAGCAGCACATCAATGAAATGAGCAATCTTCCCTAGCTAGAGGTCACGCTTCACAGGCTTGAGAGTGTCCAGGCATATTCCAGCCAGCAAAGAAATACAGGCACAATGGCTGGAACAGCACAGAGACACAAGTAAGTTTGATTTTCAACTTGGGGGCCTCAGGAAATGCAATAGCATGACCTCTACAAAGGTAAAAAGTGTAATTCTGCTGCATAACTGAGTAATACTAGAGATCTAGGGAGATAAAATGAGGAAGAATGAGAATGGTCAGTGAAAATGAATAACTTGGTAGCTGCTATTTTTCTGTGGATCTACAAAAGCTTTTCAAGGGTGGAACTGATGAGAAGATGGTAAAAATGATTCAAAGGATAGCTCAAGTAGCCTTTCTTTGAATACAGTACATTTCAAGAAAAGCCTGGAACACTTAAGTGATGCCCCAGGCTTTGGACTTACCTACGCACTTACTTACTGACTTACCTGTTCGTGCCCATAGCATGCTGCAATGTGCAGTGGAGTGAAAAAAACTGCATCTTGAACATTGACATTAGCTCCATGTTGCAGAAGCACATCAGCAGCCTGGATAAGGAAGAGCTGGGTTAGGAGATTCACTGGGGGCATCTGTCCAACAAATTCATTTTATAATTAAAATGTATTAATACAACTCGTCTTTAGGAGTCACCATTCTAGAACACAATATTTTTCCATCTCCCTTCTCTGAAATCTCCAATGGCTTGCTTTTGCCTAGAAAATAAAAGCCAAGCTCCTTACGATGATATTCAAGGTCCTCTCAATCTGATGGTATCCTTTAAAATGTATTTCCCATGAGTCTCTTTCATAAACCCAACTGTACAATCAAACTGCACTCCATTTCCCACTTCTCTGAGTCTTTGTTCACATTATTTCCTCAGTCAGAAGTTCCCTTCTGCCCAATCTACAGATATTTAAACCCAAGCTAAATGCCATCTCCTCCAATATTTCTTTATTTTCCCTCCATTTGTTGCCAGATTATTCGCTAAAATTGTCTTCCTTCCTTTTACATCTCACTCAACTTACTTTCATACCATTTAGAACATTTATAAATTTATATACATGCCTTATCACCCTTATTAAAGACCAAATTCTTTAAGGACAAAGTGTATACCAAATTCATCTATATAATCCTACCCTAGCATGTTGTCATGAAAATGGTAATCATTCAATAAAAATTTGTTGAATGAATAAATGATTAAAACAAACAAACAAACAAAAAAACTAGCAGGAGCTATGGGTCAACTGCCTTCATGGAAAGGCACAGACTGCCAACAAATCTGCTGGCTCTTTAGATTTATTCTACCAAAGACTCATCTCCAAGCTTCTTCGCTCTAGAAAACTGATTGAAGTAATTTCTTCCAGATGTGTTCTTTTTCACTGTAAGTTTTCTAATGTACTCTCTGTTCTTCAGTTGGTAAAATAATACACATTTGGGGAAATTTTCAAAAGTCTGTTAGATTTACAAGAGAGTACATGAAGCTGGGATCAAAGAGCTCAAGGAACATATGTTCCCACACATCTTTTGTTCTTTCTATGCCTTCATCCTAAATCGAGGCCATAAATGGTAACGGGAGTGCCTCTGTCTCACTCCCAAACATAGAAAGATAGGTTCCACTCTCCCATTTTAAAGGTAAAGACACTGAGCCTCAAGGAGCTTTTTAACCTATCTGAGGTCATACAATCAATAAGAAGCAGAACTGGAATTCAAATTTAGGCTTGTTTGAAGTTTCTTTGCATCAGATCCTTCCTGTGACCTTGATGGCGTTAACACTAACCTTTAAGCAAATGAACTAACTGAATCAATCTCAGGTAAAACGAAGCTTTCTCTCAGTAGAAGCTTGTTAGATTCAGCTTTGTAGATTCAGCTTGGAATAGAATGCTGGAACCATTTATATCAAATGTCTGCTATCTTAGACTTCACATGCCTGTGAGTTCAATCTTGGGAACGTTTAAAGGAGGTCACATGTGATCAAGGTAAATGGAGCTTTTTACAAATTCTCTTATTTTAAACATAGCATAAAATAAAGTAGACAGCATGAATTTTTATTGTAAAAAGGATTCTCAAATGTTAACATATAGACCCAATTTCTTAGGCATAGTTCCAGAACTTACTTTCATTCTAATAGATAAGGGCTCTTAGTCCAATGTAATTTTTTCCTAAGTTTGCACTTATCCAGTTATTCAGAAGGTCAATCTTTTGGCTCAATATTCATTAATTATGAAGTGTTGGCCTTCTGAGAAACTGTCAAAATGTAAGATTTAATGAAACCGCACAGAGTCATTATTGAACTGTAGATTTTAGTTAGTTTGTTTTAAAATTCAAGAAAATAGTTAACCATTGAGAGCTATGTACACTGGAATTATCTGAATAATTTCACAGGCTATTTATATAAATTTAATGCGTCTATTGGTTCTTATGATATTTCAAGTCGTGATAGGGAGTATACCTCCTACCAATTTTACGGGGATACAATGTATCATGATACACAAATATGCTTGTCATGTGGTTATGATAAATGCACTCATATTAATGCTTAGGCTGGAACATATATCTATTAAATAATTTTAACCATGCTCCCACTAATCTATAACCTGAAAGAGTGGGTAGATCAATTTCACCTCCTTTCCACTGCGTGAAGTCCCAAACTCAATCGCTTTTATGCACCACTATGCTGAATATATAATAGGCATCCAGATTATTATTGAATTGGACTGTATTTCTAGTTAAAAAATAGGAATATATATCTACTAGTCATAAAGGAATTTAAACATTAACAATTAGGACCCAAATGTATGACAGAAATTTTTAAATAGTTCAACACACACATTTATTGATCCTTTACTTTGAATTAACCTTTAGCAAATCCCAAGTGCCTGCTCCATGCCAGGAACTGTCACTGGCACTTTTACATACATTGTCTCATTAAGTTTTCTGCAGGCCATAAAATTCTGTGGTATTAAATACTTTTGAGAAAATACAGTTTTTTTTTCCCCCAAAACAATAACAAAACTACTATTGAAACTGTATACTAGAAAAAAAGTTTTATCACTGAAAGGATGTCTTAATAATCTTTAAACTCTTTAAAGAAAAGAACTTTATCATACTTAGATTTGTATAAATGATATATATACATATGTATCAGTATATATATATGTATATCAGTATTATTATTATTAAAGAATCAAGATTCAAATATTCAGTTCAGTTCAGTTGCTCAGTCATGTCTGACTCTTTGGGACCCCATGAATTGCAGCATGCCAGGCCTCTCTGTCCGTCACCAACTCCCAGAGTTTACCCAAACTCATGTCCATTGAGTCGGTGATGCCATCCAAACATCTCATCTTGTCTTCCCCTTTTCCTCCTGTCCTCAATCTTTCTCAGCATCAGGGTCTTTTCAAAGGAGTCAGCTCTTTGCATCAGGTGGCCAAAGTATTGGAGTTTCAGCTTCAACATCAGTCCCTCCAATGAACACCCAGGACTGATCTCCTTTAGGATGGACTGGTTGGATCTCCTTGCAGTCCAAGGGACTCTCAAGAGTCTTCTCCAACGCCACAATTCAAAAGCATCAATTCTTCAGCACTCAGCTTTCTGTATAGTCCAACTCTCACATCCATACATGACCACTGGAAAAACCATAGCCTTGAGTAGATGGACCTTTGTTGGCAAAGTAATGTCTCTGCTTTTTAATATGCTGTCTAGGTTGGTCATAACTTTCCTTCCAAAGAGTAAGCATCTTTTCATTTCATGGCTGCAATCACCATGTGCAGTGATTTCGGAGCCCAAAAAACAAAGTCAGCCACTGTTTCCACTGTTTCCCCATCTATTTACCATGGAGTGATGGGACCAGATGCCATGATCTTAGTTTTCTGAACCTTGAGCTTTAAGCCAACTTTTTTACTCTCCTCTTTCACTTTCATCAAGAGGCTCTTTAGTTCTTCACTCTCTGCCATAAGAGTGGTGTCATTTGCATATCTGAGGTTATTGATATTTCTCCCAGCAATCTTGATTCCAGCTTGTGCTTCTTCCAGCCCAGCATTTCTCATGATGTACTCTGCATATAAGTTAAATAAGCAGGGTGACAATATACAGCCTTGATGTACGAGTATCCTTTATTAATGAAAGGAATATGCACGACAAAGTGTCTATCACAAAGTCTTTGTTTTATGAGCACAAAAAATGGATTGGAGCTCTTTGTTTTGATAGAAGGGAATTACTATACATTAACATTAAAAATATTTTCATTTGCTAGTTGACTCCTCAAAATATCCAAGTAGAATCTCTACAATTTCCAGGTTGTAATTTAAATACTTGTTCGAACATTCTGCTCTTTCTTCCTAGAAAGTTTCTGTTTTCTTTCTCTGACTGTAATAAACCTAGTCTCAAGGCCAAGCTCAGTTCCCAGGTCCTCTGAGAATCTTTCACAAATACTTTACTGTATTAAACATTTCTTTCTCTAAATGTTTATATTATTTATCCTCACAACTTGTTTCATTAATTATCACTGTGTGTAAATCACTATTATATGAAAATTAATTAAACTATTTTTATCATGTTCTGAACTTGTCTCAATGAAGTGTAGGAAGTTTTGATTCCAGATTAAGAAGGATTTTTCACCTGAGACACTGGGATTTAATCCTTCTAACTAAAAGAGTTATACCTTATCATTTTAAATTCCAGAGATTTAAAAAGTAATGCCTACAAGAGAAAAGTCCTCATTGTTCTTATTTGCTGAATGTTTCTGCTACAGTATGACTTTAACTTATTGACTTACACCCAATTGGCTTCCCACTCTGAACTTCATCTTATGAAAATCATTGACAGTGATGAAGAAGAAAAAAAATGACCACATCAATAGGAGCTAAATGTCTATGGAAGAGAAAGTAAAGTAAGGTAAATTCCACATGGGATAAAATGGCAATCAATCAGAGCTGAAATTCCCAAAATTAAATATAAGTATTTTATACTAGTAGACTTTCCAATAAATATCTACACTTTGAAATTTAAGTTTTTCTTTGCTTTATTTAAAGTGATATCTCATTTCCTGTGACTTCTTTGGAGTCTCCCTCAAATTCATACTTACACTGATGTTTTCCTTAGGATTTATAGATTGTTTAAAGCCACCGTTATCTCTTCTATATTTCTTCATCTAACCTTTACTATTGAGACTTATAGAGAACAGAATCGTGAATCTCTTTTGGGATAACACCCAATTCCATTTAGTAGAAAATCTGTATTAACAAAGTTTTAGAAGAAAATGTTTTTGTAAGTTTATGCCTCAGGAATTCAAAATGGTCCCCAAAATATTAATATGCAAGTTGATTTAGATTAGAAATTTTTCAATGCTTCCAGTTCTAACTTTCAATGTGTGTGCTCAGTCACTCATTCATGTCCAATTCTTTGCCACCCCATGGGCTATAGCCTACAAGGTTCTTCTGTCCATGGAATTTTCCAGACAAGAATACTGATTGGGTTGTCATTTCCTCCTCCAGGGGATCTTCCTGACCTGGGGACAGAACCCACATCTCTTGTGTTTAACTTTCAATTAACATTCCAATTGTGTCCCATTGAACAATTACCCTCTCTTCTAAACTTCATTTTTTTTCAAGAGTAGTCTACATCTTTTACTCACATATTCTCACCTCTTAATCACTCCTCAGCCCACCTACAGTCTGGCTTCAGACCTTATAACTTCAGGGAAATTTCTTTGGAAAATGACATCAAAGATCACCCAACTGTCAATTCCAATGTATATCCTTGGGTCTTTTCCTTATTTTAATATTTTTCCAGCATTTCTTACTATTTGTCTTCTCCTTAAGATCCTATCCTTCCTTAGACTGACTAACATAATGATCTTTGAGTTTGATCCCTAACTCTCTGTCAGCTTTTTATTGTCCTTCTCTAGAGGTGACTCTCTGTTTATCTCTTAAGTGTTTCTTCAGTGTTGCTTTTTTATCACTAACATTGTATTGCCTCCTGATTTCCTTTGTCTGCTTTAATTGCCTTGAATTAATTAAGATAATATACAGAAATCATTTAAGACAAAACTTGGTAAGCTAAGAGGAAGTGTTCAGTGGTAGTTATTAGCTATCTTGCCTTAAACATTCTCTAGTTGATTCTATCACCATTGCTACTACTGCTGCTACTATTACTAATACTGGTACTATTTCTACCACACACACACACAAACAAACACACACACACTTCTCTCTCCAGATGCATGTATTTTACCCAGATTCTTCCAATATGGGGTCTACCTTACTTAGCAACTCAGAATTTGACTATATGGGGGCTTCTCAGGTGGCTCAGTGGTAAAGAATCTGCCTGCCACTGCAGGAGATGTGGGTTTGATCCCTGGGCCAGGAAAAATCCCTTGAAGTAGGAAATGGCAACCCATTCCAGTATTCTTGCCTGGAAAATTTCATGGATAGAGGAGCCTGTTGGGCTACAGTCCATGGGGTTGCAAAGAGTTGGACAAGACTGAGCAACTGAGCAGCAGGAGCAGACTGGTTATATATTATATTTCCCTTGTTTCCCAATTACTTTTACTCTGGGTTTATACAGTCCCCTGCAGTGATTTCATCTTTATCACTACCCTTTGATTTTTGGTAATATGAATGAAGCATTAGAATGTGTGCTTTGAGAATGTTGTTATTTAGTTGCTCAGTTGTGTTTGATTTTTTTGCAATGCCATGGACTGTAGCCCAGCAGGCTTTTCTGTCCATGGGCTTTCCCAGGCAAGAATACCATAGGGGGTTGCCATTTCCTTCTCCAGAGGATCTTCGCAACCCAGGAATTGAACCTGCGCCTCCTGTATTGCAGGCAGATTCTTTATGACTGAGTCACTATGGAAGCCCATCTATGAGCTAAATAAGGATATCTCATTTAATTCTCACAACAATCTCGTGGCACTGTTACTAATAACCCCATTTAAAAAATAGGAAAAATAAGGTTAAGAATTACACAGTTTTAAGGAAGAGCACCAAAGTTTAAACTCGAATTTATAGAAGTCCAAAGAATCATACTACTCCACAGTGTTTTTCTTCTTATGTGTGCTATTATTTGGGGGCAGCCTATAATTCCTTGCCACCTCAGATAGTTCTATACAGGATATAGACCTTGGTTGATGTTCTTCAAGGATTTTCAAGGACATCTATATAGCCAGTATATCAATAAGTATGATTCTGACTTTGTAATTGCTTGCAGATGACTGAAAAAAATAAAGTTAAAAGTTATTCTAAGTAGAAGTTATATGTTAGGCATCTTGAAGAGTCATATATACTATAAGAAGAATTTTAGAATTTTTCCTGAATTTTTTCCATAGGAGGTTTCACCAACAGATTTCAAGCAATAGCAAAGTATATTCTGATTTGCACCTTAAAAAGATCCTTCTGGTAAAAGTATAGTAAATAGACTGAAGAGATAGCAAACTAGAATCAGAGTGACCAGCTAGCAGGGTTCAGCAGCCAGCTAAAAAGAAAGAGATAAAGATAAAAATGATCTCATAGATAAAAATGAGGTAGTATTAGTATCTGAGAGATGGAGAATGGGTTTTAGAGATATTAAGATGATAGAATTGCACGACTCAGCATATTGGGGGTGGGGAGAGATGATGGAAGTTATTAACAAATGATGACAATAAAAGAGGAAGACTATAAGGGGAAATAAGCATGAGGGTAAAACTGTGTCTAATTTGTGAATTTAGTAAGTAGAAACATCACCCATAGTTTCTCTCAGGTTAATCACTTAACATATTTAGTTTCTTCTAGTTCCCTTTAGCAATTCATTGTGAGCTTATCCAACACCACAGCTGTTCCAGCTGGGGTCGAACCCTCAATCAAAATGCAAACATAATTCCTGAGTTTTTAAACATCTACCAAAAGCTATGCCAACTAAAAATACCAATAATTGTTTACCCATTTGTATTTAAGTCTTCATTACCTAGCATTTTAGACTGTAACATTGCTTTAGATTTAAAATAAGCACTTCTTTTGACTTTATGCTCTATTTTCTGTAAAACTTTTAAACTGTATATATACTGACTTCTCTACACCCATTACAAGTGCTAAGTGAGAACTCCCTATCATATAGTTACAGAGGCTTTTCATTTAAAACACTAACTGAATGTTTTTGTAAAGACTTTTTATTTTCCCTGACATAGCTCTAATTAAATATTTGAGTACAAAAACTTACTGGGAAATAGTTTCTTCAGGCTGTCATGGAAATAAGGTTCTCTTATGTGACCTTTATCTTATTATCTCAGGTTAAAATTAAATCTGGTCTGAAAATTACTCATAAAATGATTCCACAAGATAACATTATCAAAGAAATTAAAGGGACACTCCATATTCTTAAGTTGTAGAAATAAAGCTTAAAGGTATATCAACCTATATATATAAAGTAAAAGAATTCCATTGATTATATAAATCTATAGCTTCTCAGGAAATTGTAATAATGTAAGTAGAAAAGCTTGTGGATGAAGAGTGATGAGAAGCTGAGGGGTCCAGGCTGGAGCTACAAGTGGGATCATTTTAGAGAAGTAATAATTGAAGTTAGGCAATAACACCAGTTCCATAGGTAAAAGGAGATACTTGAGGGATATTTATGGCTAAAAAGTGGGAAAGAATGGAGCCAGCAAAGGAAAGAGAAGAGTCATCCATGAAAGAAAAGGAGAACAAAGGAATGCTTGTTAAGGAAGCCCATGGAAGAGAAATTTTAGAGAAAAGACAGGCTAAATGTTCTGAGCCTTCCAGCTAATCGTCATCTTGCAGTGCTATTTTCTTTCTTATATATATTCTTTTTTGCAGCATTTCCTTATGTGAGGGTCTTATTTTAAAATCCCTGGCTGAGAAAACAGGTTTTCAATGTTTACTGTGTTATGAATATATCATGTTCTATGCATTTCGAAAGCCACAATTTTTTTTCCTTATGAGATTTATTTTTATAGCTTGCCAAAGGTCCAGCATTTTTTGGCTATACTGCAATTGTAGAGATTTGAAAATTGTAGTACAAGTTAGGCTCCCTCTCATGGATGGTCTTCCTTACACTGTCTACACCCTAGACATTGTAATCTGACAAAGAATTTTCTCATGACTTGTTCTACAGCCCAAGACACCTACTGAAATCATGTAATTTGCCTCTACTTGAAAAATCAACTTCTAAATTATGCTTTGAAGGTGAGTTGTAGTCAACTAATAGAACATAAGGACCACATAAAGATTTTAGCTCTTAGATAAAAATGATTAATAAGAATCTTCCTAAAAATTATTTCAAAGATCAATGTATTTCCACCAGCTGGGATTTAAAAATCAAAAAAGACAACAGTTAAGTCTCAGGTTCAGGGGTTAGTCCTATTTCAAGCACACTATACAGAATGTTTAGGGCTTCTCTTTTTGAGCTTCCTCATTAAATAAGGCAGAAAACATTATTTGATGAGCTGCAAGATACTAACTTAAGTAATCAATTATATCCTATAGGCTTTTTATTTAACAACATAATTAAAAATGTTGGTCTGCAATAACTTAGAATAAGTGACACAATAATATTGGTAAATTCAGTCATAAAAATATTTTAACTGATTATGAAACAGTATGTATTGACTGGTATACAGATCAATTATAGATAATTTTCTTTCTAGATAAGTTTATTAAAAGAATATCCATCATTCAGTCAGAGGCCTATTATCAGGACAGAAAACAGAAGGAATAATGTTGGTAACTATTAAACTAAGTTAAACTAAGATACACACAGGGAGACTAATAATTGAAGCCTACAATGAAAATGAAAAAAGTGCAATACTAAGTATGCCTGTCGGCTTCAGACATAGAAAGGGCTAAGAAATAACTGTGGGTGAGATTCAAGCCCAGACTTCTAACCGTTTCACATGGGTAGTAAATGGCAGAACCTGGATACAAAGAAACCTAGGCAGGTTGGTTCCAGAGACCACATACCTAATTACTAGTCTATATATTATATACTGATTTCTTTTGAAGCTCAGTTGGTAAAGAATCCACGTGCAGTGCAGGAGTCCACCTGCAATGCAGGAGACCCGGGTTTGATTACTGGTTTGGGAAGATCCCCTGGAGAAGGAAATGGCAACCCATCCCAGCATTCTTGCCTGGAGAATCCCATGGACAGAGGAGCCTGGAGGGCTACAGTCCATGGAGTTGCAAAAGTTGGACGTGACTTAGAAACTACACCACCACCACACATATTATACTGTTGTAGCCAAAAAACATTACTCTAGAATCCCAGTTTCTCTAACATTTCAAACATTTTTTTCAAACTTTTACCTAATGAACTCAGCATAAGTACTCAGCAGAGGTACTATGATATAATTGGCTTGGGTGGCTCCTGGATGTAGGAGGCATGAGCTTATAACTCCTTCCTTTCTCCTTGAATAAGTTCCAAGGTACTCTGGAATGCTAGACATCCAGAGAGTGCATACTGGAAATCACTGTTCAACAAAAGAGTTGCTAGTTTGGGGAAAATAGAATTGTCACCACATTTACCTGCTAGTCATCTTTGATTCTAAGAAAAAATACAGGGTCAGATAATATAAGCATAGAATCATGCCAAGTTTCCTGGGTTAATAGAGCTCTTCTCTTCCAGACAGAATTTATAATCCCTCTATAAATCCATCTACGTATACATTTGCTATCATCTTTGAGAAAATGTAAGTGGTATTGCTATCTATGAGGCTAAGTAGCTCCCTTGAATGTGGGAATGACATTTCTCATGAATATTAATATAAAATGACAAAAGTTATGGAATGTCACTTCTAAGATTAGGTTACAAAAAGACTGTGACCTCATCTCACTTACCCTACCTTGATCTCTCCATCACTCTCTCTGATGGAAACCAGATGTCTCATTATGAGCTTTTCTAAGAATAGCATCACATGGCAAGGCCCTGGTGTCTCTAGATAATAGCCAGAGAGGACCAAATCCTGCCAACAGCTACAGGAGTGAGCACAAAAGAGGAATCTCTTCATTCAGTCCTTAAGAAGACTGCAGCCCCATTAGAAATCTTGTGGGAGACACTAAGCCAGGGGACCCAGTTAAGGTATCCTGAGATTCCTGAGCTACAAAATGGCAATAAAAAAATGTTTACTGTTTTAAGCCATAAAGTTTTGAGATAAAATTTTTATGCAGCAAAAGTTAGCCCATTTATGATTGTGCCTCTCAATTTATTACTAAAAAATCCAGGTCACAACTGACATCTATATTAAATAGTTAAATAGGCCACTTCTGAATATCAAGAGGAACAACAGTTCAGATCAGCAAATATTTCTGAGCGCATAAGTTTTCCAAGCACTGTGCTAGTTTCTGGGGATCAAAGATAAATTAATTTTTCAAAAGTAATACATAGGTCAGTGGAAGAAACAAAACAAAATGATTATGAGATAAAGTAAAGATAGAGTAAAGATAGATTTGATATGAGATAATACATGGACTATTATAACAAAAGAAAGGCTATCAAAACAAAATAAGTTATAAATTAGTTCTGTAAAGACAGAGAAACCTATAGCCAGGAAGGTACCTGGAAACTGAAATAGAAGTTGGCTAAGTGGAAAAGGGAAGATAAATCAATTCATTCATCCCTCAAACTTATTTGATCATCCAATAGTAACTGGCACAGAACATATGTTTGCCAAATTCTACTATTTCTTAAAATCTAGTTCAAATTCTACTCACCTTTTGAAATCTTTTTAGACTTCTAGGTTCATTGAATTCATCACTGAGACAAATTATAACATATCCCAATATCTTTAGAATTACCTTGAGGCTTTATAAGAATGTATTACAGATACCCTTTTTGGAATTACTGAATCAGAATCCCTAGATGCTAAAAATGTGCATTAAAAAAAAAGCTTCTTAGAGACTTTCTCTTGTGTCCAATATGGAGTAACAAGGAGTAGTCTGGAGAAGCTAAAGTAGCTAGAGTTTATAAGATAGAGTACCAGAGACAAAAGCATTGAATAAAGAGAGAAATACAAAGATCTGGAGAAGGTTCCCTTAGAGGATAAAGCTGAGCATTGAATAGTGTGTGCTTATGGGGCAACTACTGCTGACTGGGAAAAGAACCAATGAAGATTAGTGATAATTACGCCCAGGGCCCACACAAGTCCAGGGATAATGCCTAGACTCATCACCCAGACTGGAAATGCTCCTGATTCGTGGGGCATTGAGCAAAATACTCACAAGAGACTTCTCTCAGTAGCTGGTTATGAGCCTTACACAGATTCATCTGGGTCGTGAAGATGTTTTTTTGTATAGTTCTTCTATGTATTCTTGCCACCTCTTCTTAATATCTTCTGCTTCTGTTAGGCCCCTACCATTTCTGTCCTTTATTGAGCCCATCTTTGCATGAAATATTCCCTTGGTGTCTCTAATTTTCTTGAAGAGATCTCTACTCTTTCCCATTCTGTTGTTTTCCTCTATTTCTTTGCACTGATCGCTGAGGAAGGCTTTCTTATCTCTCCTTGCTATTCTTTGGAATTCTGCCTTCAAGTGGATATACCTTTCCTTTTCTCCTTTGCCTTTCGCTTCTCTTCTTTTCACAGCTATTTGTAAGGCCTCCTCAGAGAGCCAGTTTGCTTTTTTGCATTTCTCTTTCTTGGGGATGGTCTTGATCCCTGTCTCCTGTACAATGTCACGAACCTCCATCCATAGTTCATCAGGCACTCTGTCTATCAGATCTAATCCTGTGAATCTATTTCTCACGTCCTTTGTATAAACATAAGGGATTTGATTTAGGTCATACCTGAATGGTCTCGTGGTTTTCCCTACTTTCTTCAATTAAAGTCTGAACTTGGCAATAAGGAAACAGTTTGCCAGTTTCTTAAAAAATTATACATAAACCTACCAAATGATCCAGCTTTTCTACTCTTAAGATTTGTTCAAAGTAAATAAAAGCACATGTCTATATGAAGACTTGTACAGAAATCTTCACTGCAGCTTTACTTGATATTCCTAAAAGCTGGAAACAACTCAGATGTCCGTCAACAGGTAGATAAACATTGTGGCATATCCAAACAATGAAATACCACCTACTGACTAGACATCTTGTTTGATCATTTATCATGTAATTGACAATTAAACTTTTCACATTTATGGATCTTCAACCCTCCACTTCCAAGTCTACACATACACATAATATTCCCACATTGTTCCCCATCACAATGAACTGGAAATCCTTTATCCAGTTGCTGACACCAGAAACCTATGAGTTTTTGTGGGCACCATTGTCTCCTGTACCCCCTCATACAAAATCCATCAGCAGATTAATTTAATTTTACCCTCTAAGTATTTTGCAAATCTGTTCTTATCTCCCCATATCTACTAATACCACCCATACTCAAGCAATCATTATAGATTATTGACTCCAAATACATCAGCTTGCATAAATTATTCAAATTCAGTTGATTTTAAATATTGTACCTAGAATTATCCTATCAGAATGCAAGTCTGATCATGTTACCACTTCTCAATGGCTTTTCATTGTTCTCAGGAGAAAGAAAGAGAGAGAACTCCTTAACACAGTTTATCATCCAACCCAGGGAGATTTTGAGAGTAAAAGAAGTATTCACTTAAAGAATAAAGGGAGCTTAGGTCAACAATATGATCAGGGATTTTCCTGAAGAATCAGGAATATAACATCACTCTACAAATAAGTCTATTGGGCACCTGACCCCTAACCTTTTTCTCCTTGTTTTTGATTTTCCACCCATCCCCTAGGTCTCCTAGCTCCATCCACACACATTATGGTCTTTCTGCTGTACTTCCTATAGTCAGACAGTTTTAATATACATGATTTCCTCTTGCTAGAAAGCTCTCTCTGTGTCTCAGCTTCTCATCTGTAAAGTGGAAATGAGTTTGCCTATTTTGAAGGGCTTTTTAAAGGATTAAGAGTTAATATATGTAACACTGAAAGTAGGAAGTCAAGAAATACCTGGATTAATGGGCAAATGTGGCCTTGGAGTACAGAATGAAGCAGGGCAAAGGCTAACAGAGTTTTGCCAAAAGAATGCACTGGTCATAGCAAACACCCTTTTCCAACAACACAAGAGGAGACTCTACACCTGGACATCACCAGATAGTCAATACCAAAATCAGACTGATAATATTATTTGCAGCCAAAGATGAAGAAGTTCTAAACAGTCAGCAGAAACAAGACCGGGAGCTGACTGTGGCTCAGATCAAGAACTCAGATCAAGAATTATTGCCAAATTCAGAGTTAAATTGAAGAAAATAGGGAAAACCACTAGACCATTCAGGTATGACCTAGATCAAATCATTTAGGACTATACAGTGGAAGTGACAAATAGATTCAAAGGATTAGATCTGATAGACAGAGTGTCTAAAGAACTATGGACAGAGGTTTGTGACATTGTACAGGAGGCAGTGATCAAGACCATCTCCAAGAAAAAGAAATGCAAAAAGGTAAAATGGTTGTCTGAAGAGGCCTTACACATAGATGAGAAAAGAAGAGAAGTGAAAGGCAAAGGAGAAAAGGAGAGATATATGCATTTGAATGCAGAGTTCCAACGAACAGCAAGGAGAAATAAGAAAGCCTTCCTCACTGATTCATGCAAAGATAGGCACAATGGAGGACAGAAATAGCATGAATCTAACAGAAGTGTCAATAAGGAGTTCATGACCTGAGCCACAGTCAGCTCCTGGTCTTGTTTTTGCCGACTGTATAGAGCTTCTCCATCTTTGGCTGAAAAGAATATAATCAATCTGATTTCGATGTTGACCATCTGGTGATGTCCATGTGTGGAGTCTTCTCTTGTGTTGTTGGAAGAGGGTGTTTGCTATGACCAGTGCGTTCTCATGGCAAAACTCTATTAGCCTTTGCCCTGCTTCATTCCGAACTCCAAGGCCAAATTTGCCTGTTACGCCAGGTGTTTCTTGACTTCCTACTTTTGCATTCCAGTCCCCTATAATGAAAAGGACATCTTTTTTGGGTGTTAGTTTTAAAGGTCTTGTAGGTCTTCATAGAACCATTCAACTTCAGCTTCTTTAGCATTACTGGTTGGGGCATAGGCTTGGATTACCGTGATATTGAATGGTTTGCCTTGTAAACGAACAGAGATCATTCTGTCATTGTTGAGATTGCATCCAAGTACTGCATTTCGGACTCTTTTGTTGACCATGATGGGTACTCCATTTCTTTTAAGGGATTCCTGCCCACAGTAGTAGATATAATGGTCATCTGAGTTAAATTCACCCATTCCAGTCCATTTTAGTTCGCTGATTCCTAGAATGTTGACATTCACTCTTGCCATCTCCTGTTTGACCACTTCCAATCTGCCTTGATTCATGGACCTAACATTCCAGGTTCCTATGCAATATTGCTCTTTACAGCATCAGACCTTGCTTCTATCACCAGTCACATCCATAACTGGGTATTGTTTTTGCCTTGGCTCCATCCCTTCATTCGTTCTGGAGTTATTTCTCCATTGATCTCCAGTAGCATATTGGGCACCTACCGACCTGGGGAGTTCCTCTTTCAGTATCCTATCACTTTGCCTTCTCATACTGTTCATGGGGTTCTCACTAGACCATTCAGGTATGACCTAAATCAAATCCCTTATGACTATACAGTGGAAGTGAGAAATAGATTTAAGGGACTAGATCTGATAGATAGAGAGCCTGATGAACTATGGACGGAGGTTTGTGACATTGTACAGGAGACAGGGATCAAGACCATCCTCATGGAAAAGAAATGCAAAAAGGCAAAATGGTTGTCTGAGGCCGCCTTACAAATAGCTGTGAGAAGAAGAGAAACAAAAAGCAAAGGAGAAAAGGAAAGATATTCCCATTTGAATGCAGAGTTCCACAGAATAGCCAGGAGAGATAAGAAAGCCTTCCTCAGCGATCAATGCAAAGAAATAGAGGAAAACAACAGAATGGGAAAGAGTAGAGATCTTTTCAAGAAAATTAGAGATATCAAGGGAACATTTCAGGCAAAGATGGGTTCGATAAAGGACAGAAATGGTATGGACCTAACAGAAGCAGAAGATATTAAGAAGAGGTGGCAAGAATACACAGAAGAACTGTACAAAAAAGATCTTCACAACCAAGATAATCACAATGGTGTGATCACTGACCTAGAGTCAGACATCCTGGAATGTGAAGTCAAGTGGGCCTTAGGAAGCATCACTACGAACAAAGCTAGTGGAGGTGATGAATTCCAGTTGAGCTATTTCAAATCCTGAAAGATGATGCTGTGAAAGTGCTGCACTCAATATACCAGCAAATTTGGAAAACTCAGCAGTGGCCACAGGACTGGAAAAGGTCAGTTTCCATTCCAATACCTAAGAAAGGCAATGCCAAAGAATGCTCAAACTACCGCACAATTGCACTCATCTCTCATGCTAGTAAAGTAATGCTCAAAATTCTTCAAGCCAGGCTTCAGCAATATGTGAACCGAGAACTTCCAGATGTTCAAGCTGGTTTTAGAAAAGGCAGAGGAATCAGAGACAAATTGCCAATATCCACTGGATCATGGAAAAAGCAAGAGAGTTCTAGAAAAACATCTATTGGTGCTTTATTGACTATGCCAAAGCCTTTGACTGTGTGGATCACAACAAACTGTGGAAAATTCTTCTAGAGATGGGAATACCAGATTACCTGACCTGCCTCCTGAGAAATATGTATGCAGGTCAAGAAGCAACAGTTGGAACTCGACATGGAACAACAGACTGGTTTCAAATTGGGAAAGGAGTATGTCAAGGCTGTATATAGTCACCCTACTTATTTAACTTAAATGCAGAGTAAGTACATCATGAGAATTGCTGGACTGGATGAAGCACAAGCTGGAATCAAGATTGCCAGGAGAAATACCAATAACCTCCGATATGCAGATGACACCACCCTTATGGCAGAAAGTGAAGAAGAACTAAAGAGCCTCTTGATGAAAGAGAAAGAAGAGAGTGAAAAAGTTGGCTTAGAGCTCAACATTCAGAAAACTAAGATCATGGCATCTGGTCCCATCACTTCTTGGCAAATAGATGGGGAAACAGTGGAAACAGTGGTGGATGTTCTTTCTGGGGGCTCCAAAATCACTGCAGATGGTGACTGCAGCCATGAAATGAAAAGACGCTTACTCTTTGGAAGGAAAGTTATGACCAACCTAGACAGCATATTAAAAAGCAGAGACATTATTTTGCCAACAAAGGTCCGTCTAGTCAAGGCTATGGTTTTTCCAGTGGTCATGTATGGATGTGAGAGCTGTACTATATAGAAAGCTGAGTGCCGAAGAATTGATGCTTTTGAACTGCGGTATTGGAGAAGACTCTTGAGAGTCTTGGACAGCAAGGAGATTCAACCAGTCCATCCTAAAGGAAATCAGTCCTGAATATTCATTAGAAGGACTGATATGCTGAAGCTGAAACTCCAATACTTTGGCTACCTGATGTGAAGAGCTGACTCATTGGAAAAGACCCTGATGCTGGAAAAAGTTGAAGGTGGGAGGAGAAGGGGTCAACAGAGGATGAGACGGTTGGATGGCATCACCAACTCAATCGACATGAATTTGAGTAAACTCCGGGAGTTGGTGATGGACAGGGAGGTTTGGCATGCTGCAGTCCATGGGGTTGCAAAGAGTCGGACACGATTGAGGGACTGAACTGAACTGAACACTGAAAGTAACCATATTTGCTACCACTGCTACAGTCAGGTTTATTTCTTCTCTTTACTTGCTAAGGAGACTCAATGATTCAGGGAAAGATTGAGAGCATGAGAAGGGGATGACAGAGGATGAAATGGTTGGATGGCATCATCGACTCAATGGACATGAGTTTGAGCAAACTCTGAGAGGTAGTGAAGGTCAAGGAAGTCTGGCATACTGCAGTCCACAGAGCTGCAAAGAGTTGGACACGACTGAGCGATTGAAGAAAAACTTGCTAAACATTTACTGAGGTCTTGGGTTATAAGCCAAATTATCAGTTCCTCAGAGATTCCCTCCTAACCTCAACTGACTATGGGCATATTCATTTAGGAAATGCTAACTGTGTGTCTCCTATAAGCCAGGCAGGCTCTGTGCTCGGAATTGAGGACAACAGAGAGAAAATGAACAGCAACAAAGGCTATGTCTTTGTTGAGCTTATAATTTAGCACAGGAGATATATAGTAAAGCAAAGGAGATAAACGATAGGCTATTATATAGTGATCATGCTGGTAGGAAATACAGAAGGAGTAAATAAAGGAGTGCCAGAGTTTTTAAAAAACACATAATCTGGGAAAACCTTATTGAGAAAATTACATTTGAACTAGGATCTTAAGAAGATAGGGAATAAGATATTCGGTTAGCAAAAAAAAAAAAAAAAAAGTGGTTTAGACCTGACAGAGCAGTGCAAAGGACCTGAGGCAGTGCATGCCTGGTATGTCTAAGGAACTTAAAGTTGAAAAACAACAAATAAGAAAATGGTGAAAGTTACAGTTTTTGAAATTCTAAATAAAATAAATTTAAAAAGGCTCACTCAGGCTTTCTTGTCAGAAAAGGCTGAGGGGGAAAGGACAGAAGGAGGGGGATCAGATTACCCTCTTTTAGATAGAGATCCAGGCTGACATTCACAGCTTTTCTCACAGAGGCAATTTTGTGTGATTTTTTTTATTGCTTCTGTCTTCCACTAGACTGCAAGCTCTGTGAGGCTAGGTTTTACACATCGTTAAATTATCAGTGTCAAATACAGACCTTCGAATCTATTACTTCTTTAACAGATAGTAACTGGATAATTGAGTGGAAGAATGAATGTACACTATTGTATTCTAATTTTTTATTTCTTTACTAGATTGCAAGCTCCTAGTATGATACTTAAAGTTACATTTTATACTTCCGTCAATTTTCACCATAACTAGTCTACATTCTTGTTTGTAAATGCTCAATAAGCATTTACTGAATTGTATTGTTTTTCCCTAGTCAATTTTTGCATCTTCTACACTATAAACATCCTTGAAAAAAAATCTGTAGAATAATAAAATTCTATAAGCCAAGATAAGCCTTAAAAACTCTAAACAGGGAACATGAACTCTTAAGGTTTACACATCGCCAGAAACTATGAAACTTTCACAAGGGAGAACCGATGATGAATTTTTTTCCTGTCTTTTGGGAAATAAGACTTTATAATAGAAATTTATTTATAATCATAGCTGCAAAATTGCCTCTAGGAAAGCAATAATAATGGGGCAAGCTATTTTGTTTTCTTACAGATCCAGTTAAAAAAAAAAAAAGAAACTAAAATTCGGTCATATTTGTCAAAAATACACTGAGAAAAATCAAAGCTACAGTATTTACCCATCAAGTCTCAGTCCAGTTTACTAACATTGCAATAAACAAATGTAGGCATCTGTTGACTGAAGTATGCAAAAATAATATATTTTTGTTTGGGAATACTTGATACATTTGAAATATATAATAAATACATTATTCATTCTCTAGTGGTTTTTTGTTGGGCTGAATATATACAATGTTTTTTAAATACCAGCTTAGAAATAGGATTTAAACTAGGCCAATAATGGAGTCTTCACTGTCTCTGATTTCTTTTTCCTCTCTAAAGTTACCTTACTTGTAAAATTGCTGTCATGAGCTCTCTTTCACTATGTCACAAATCCCCATGACTAAATCAAGACAAAACCTAATTTCTTTCTATAAACACTCTGTATGCAAATCATGGACTATGCAGCATTCATATGGAGAGAAATTTCAATGAGTTGTGGCTTCTTTCCAGAAATATATCTCCATATGCTTGTGATTTGGTCACAGTTAGTGGAGGTTTAGTAAAAGACATTTTGTGACCCTTTTATGATTGGACAAGCAATGAGGTAGAGACTTAAAACACAAATTTCCAATTGCTTTTATTTCCCTTGTCCAATTTCTTAAGTATAAACTATGAATAACCCAAATAATTTTCCTAAGCTCTAGCAAACTACAACATATAGCTTAAGAGGCTGTGGAGTATCATTATTATTAACCAAGTATGCTTTCCCCCTCTCAATTCTAATCAAACTAAGGAGAAGAGAAACATTTTTACATGTAATTTTCTACTGTCAGTTTTCCATTTAATTATAATTTTGATAATTTTCCTGCTGAAATATTTTCAGCAACATTTATAAATTGTGTGAGAAGTAGGGCCAAATCATGCTGTGCAACCTATGCAGTCACACAGGATTCCATGCTTAAAATAATCTCCACACTCATTTTAATGATCTGCTGCCGCTATCCTGAAATTAATACTTATTTTTAAAACAAGGGACTTCATATATTTTTCATTGAGATCTGCAAATTATTTAGCCAGTAAAGATATGAAATAAACTGACTAGTCCAATCTTTAAGCAGAGCTTAAAGATTGGACTAGTCAGTTTATAATAGAAGCTTTTCTGAAAAAGAAGAAAGCAACATGTGGAAACATAAATCTTTAGGTTCCCAGATAGCAGCTGAAGCAAAAGATACAGAAACAAATGAGATTTTAAAAATGACTAAAAAGTGACATGTTCTCTGTTGAAAATATTTTTAACAAAATTTTCTTTTTAACTGAGTTAAAAAATAAAAGTTAAAGGATGATAGGAAGTATAATTTTCAAAGATTTACCTTATTAGTGAGGGATTTTGAGAATCAGTTTTTAAAAAGAGCCAAATTTAGAAGTAGAAATACTTAAGAATATACACCTTTGTCCTATTAGTTTCCCTGAGACAATATTCCCAAAAGTCTTCTCTCTTTGGCTCTATAGAAAATTAAGAGCTCAGTGTTTGGACAGACAGCCTGGGTTAGAATCTGCACTATTGATACCTAACAGCTATGTCATTTGGTGCAAACTAGTTCATCTCTTTGAGATTTAGTTTTCTCATCAATAAAGTTATGTGAGAATTGTGTAATAATAAAATAAGCAAAACACCTGACTAAAGGAAATCCTTCATAAATGTTAATTTCCTCATCTCTCCTGTTAGAACATCAGCTCTACCGGCGTCTTAAGAGAAAGCAGCTTCCAACCAGGACAGAATAGGCAGTGAGATGGCGTGGGATCCAAATCATGCCTGATGCCATGTCTAAAGGCAAGGCAAGTTTAGCTCCAATGGGGCAACTCTGAGGGCTGAATCTGTGCAGGAAGTCCAACAGTCATGGGTCCTGAGTGCACTAATATAGTTCAGCAGGGAGATAATTATCTTCTGGGCCATTTGTTAACTTCAGTTCAGTTCAGTCGCTCAGTAGTGTCTGACACTTTTGCCATCCCATGGACTGCAGCACGCCAGGCTTCCCTGTCCATCACCAACTTCCAGAGCTTGCTCAAACTCATGTCCACGGAGTCTGCTCCAGAAACCAGCACTCCAAGCTTCAGAAAAAGTCTGATAAGATGAAGATAGGAAAGGAGGAACCCAGAGGCTAGACCTGGGAAGTCTTGTGAGAAAATTGTGACTCCAGGGCAATTTCAGACTGAGTCAACCAGTCATTCATTTACAAGCATCTCATTCCTGTTCTGTGCCAAGCACAGGAGACAGAGAGAGATGACCAATACTGTAATTAGTGAGGTTATTGTCTTGGGTGAGAGACAAATAAATACATGATAAAAACATAGTGAGAGTAGTATGCTAGAAAAGAAATGTAGAGATATAGAGTAAAGACCAGACATTGGATAGGAGAAGTGGCTCCTCAAAAAGATAATGTATTATAATCTTGCTTGCAAAGATGCAAGGGAGTTATACAGGAGAAGGGTGAAAGAAGTTCCACACATATAAAACTAGAGGAATCCCAGGTTCTACAGTCCAGGACAATGGATCATTCTCAATTTCATAGGAAGGGACCAGGTAAAATGTGGCTGGGGCTTTTTGAATATTGTCTGCTTAGGTTCAGATTGGTCTTAAAACAAAACTGAGTCTTCTTAGGAGAAACCAATTTCCTAATAGGATAAACCAGGAATGTTGAGGCTAAGAAACTGGGGCAAGGGGAACAGAGAATAATAGAAGACAGAATAGCATAGTTGGGAATTATACCAGGATCCCTGATTCTCATTTTAATTAAGATTCTTCCCTTCTCCTCTATGGAACATTTAATTAGTGCCTAGTGAAAAGGCCAGATGTCATAATCTATTCTTTTCCTAACCATCTAATCAAGGTGATGATGAAGATAGAAATGGCCAAAAAGATCATTTGGTAAGTTTAGCTAGAACACTTAACCAACTAGAAAATCGTTCAGAATAATAAAGAACTGACTTCCTGATCTAAGTCCTCTTCATAACTTAAATTCTTTATGTTTATTTAGATTGAAAATAAAAGAGACCTCATCACCACTGCTAGTAAATCTGCAGACAAGACCAGTCTTCAGTAGACTGAGCTTCAGAAGACACCCTGGTTTTTTGTCCTTATGTTTTGTTTTCCCTTGCAAATTCATGAACATATTCTGTGATATACCTTGTATCCTGTGTTACCCTAGATCCGAAACAGTCAATGCCATATACTATTGGACACATAAATCTTGGAGTAGAGGGTCACTGAGAAAACAAAAGGAACTCCACCTGCTGGCTTCTTAGGCAGGTGACTGCATATAACAAATGAGATTGATGTTGATTTATCCTATTTTTGGTAATCTAGAAAAGAGACATTCCACTATTTCTTTGTAATTATATCTCCCTCCTGAATTGCTTTTTATGACCAAATGTTTCATAAATTAAAAAGTAAATAAGTGAATAAACATATGCAAATTTCAACACAGGAAGTATAATAATCAGATATCCTCAGAAAAGCTGCTTTTCTTTTAAAACTCAAGAGAACCTGGAACTCATAGAATGTTAATACATACAACATGAAGTGAAAATCACAGAGGTGATCACAGGCTATTAAGTTTACAAAGTTAGACAAAACACAAAGATTTATAGCTTATATTTTAATCTTTCATGATTAGGCCAAAAAGCTGTGAAGTTTTAAGTTCCTCAAAACATACACCTACACAAAATATAGTGGATCTATCATTTAGCATATAGCTTTATATAAAAAGTAGGGAATTTTCTCTGCACAAAATTTCAGTATTCAGAGGATAGGCAGAGAGAACAAAGAGAACAAAATTTCATTTTCAGACCCATGGCAAGACTCACTCCCATTTACATGGTAAAATGCTCTAAGAACAAAGAAATCTCAAATTTGGTCCAGATAACAGAAATTTCCTAATCATCCTAAAAATAATTTACTGCTCTTGATACCACCATAAATGTGCCCTGGGAGTCTATTATAGAAAAAAAAGGGCTTGCATCTACTTTTGTCATGTTTCAGGTATTATATTCTTCTGTGTTAATATATTTACAGCTGTTTTCATATAAAAACAGGGGGTGTAACATATCTAATCCTAGTTAATTGGAATCAAGGGAATTTATCATTGGACTAATGACTATCTTTACTAAGAGAGAAATTAATTAAGTAAAATTTTAAAAATCTTTCATTGTATATGACAGATTATTTTTTTCCTGACAGCTAGAAACCTACAACTTCTGAATTAATATGTCTGGTTATGATAACTAAAATCTTATTAGTGTAACTCACTTTAACTCCTAAATTCCTCCATATTTGTGAAATGATTCACAAATAATGACTAAAAGTTATATTTTCAAATATCAAACAGCTCTAAATTTATCATATAGCATAGTTCAAAGTCAGTGAATCTTGTACTTTAAGATTAATTGTGAAAAAATTAAAAATGAACTTATCCAACAATAAGCAGAACTATAAATTGAAATCTCTATCCTGAAAGAAATAATGTTTAACTAGGGACAAAGTGACTTAGAGCTGTCTGAAGTTTAGTTCTGCTTTGTTTATAAGCATAAAGAGGAAAGTACAGTGTAGAGGTAGAGATTATTGTACTGGATCATCCTCTATCCTCTTAAATGATGTACTCCATCAGTGAAACTAAGTGAACAAAAGGTGTCATGTCACCAAATACAAATAAGAGACATGGCAGGTACTTGTGGGTCAGACAGGAAGGAGTTGATTTCCCATCGCGTTACATGTAGTCAGCTACATCCTTAGAAGCAAAGCAGATTCAGCATCATGAAGAATCATCTGGGAGTGATATCAGCAAAATGATAGAGTAGGAGATACCAGCCTTTTTCCCTCAATCAATAGAAGAACAATCAAACTGCAGTTCAAGAAGGAAGATGGCCCTGGGAAGCTCCAAGAGGCCAGATAAGAATCTGTAGCAATAAATGGAGCAAAAAATGGAGAATAACCACACTCATAGGATTTCTGGGGAGATGTGGATAGCTGAGATGTCTGGAGCTGGCTAGGAAAAAGAGGGGTGAGCACTATCAGTATCAGCCACACTAGGTACCACCATGGTCCTCAGTTACCTGCACTGCAGAGGATCCCAGCAGCCTTTCCTTTGAAGAGCCCAATAGCCTCTACATAAGATAGCAGCTTTCACTGGAGGAGTGTGTTGCAGTGTTCACTGGTGTGGACCCAGTGGCCTGCTCTACAGAGGACATATATATAGAAACCTTTCAAAGACTCCACCAAAAAAAAAAAAAATTGCTAAAATCAGTAAGTAAATTAAATAAAAATGCAAAACATAAAATAAGGTTGAAATATAAAAGTCAGTTGCACAAATAAACCAAAGAGACAAGTAAATGAAAAGATATTCCATGTTCATGAATTAGAAGTATTAAAATTGCTAAAATGTACATATTTCTCAAAGCAGTATACAGATTCAAGGCAATCTCTATCAAAATTCCAATGGCATTTTTCACAAAAATAGAATAATTTACATGGAGACCACAAGAACCCAAATAGCTAAGGCAATCTTGAGTAAGAACAAAACTGAAGGCATCACACTTACCCAATTCAAATTATTAATTTGATAAAAATTAAAACAATACAGTAGCAGTTTAAAAATAGACATTTGGACCAATGGAACAGAATAGAGAGCTCAGAAATAAAATCAAGCATACATGTTCAACTAATCTTTGACAATGGTACCAAGAATACGCAAAAGGATAGGATAGCCTTTTTAATAAATGATATTGGAAAAGCTGAATATCCATTATGCAAAAAATAAAATAGGATGCTTATTTTATACTATGCACAAAATCAATTCCAAATGTATTAAAGACTTAAAACATAAGACATAAACCTCCTAAAAATATAGGGGAGAGCTCCTTGACACAAATCATAGCAATGATTTTTTGGATTTGACACCAAAAGCACAACCAACAAAAGTAAAAACAAACAGTGGGACTCTGTCATACTTAGTAGTCTCTATACAACAAGAAAAAAAAAAATAAAATGAAGGGAGAACTCAAGAAATGGAAGATAACATTTGTAAAGCATATGTTTTGTCAGGGGCTAATATCCAAAATATATAAGGAGCTCATACAACTCAATAGCAAATGTCAACAACGACAACAACAACAAAGTCAATTTAAAAATGAGCAAAGGATGTGAATCAAAATTTTTACAAAGAAGATACACAAATGGCCGATAGGTATATGAAAGATGCTTTATATCATTAATCATCAAAGAAATACAAATCAAAACCCCAATGAGACATTACCTCAACCTGTTTGTATGGCTACTACCAAAAGTCAAAAATAAGTGTTCATGAATACGTAAAGAAAAGAGAACCCTTGTTTACTGCTGATGCGAATGAAAATCAGAACATCAACTATGGAAAGCAGCATGGAGGTTCCTCAAAAAATTAAAATGTAACTATCATATTATCCAGGAATCCCACTTCTGGCTATATATCCAAGGGAAATAAAACCAAAGTGTCTCAAACTGGTATCAAACTGGTATTCAAACTCATAGAAACTGACAATAGAGTGGTAGTAACAAGAGACTAAGTGGGTGGAGGAAATATGATGTTGATCAGAGGGCAAAATTCTGTTACATAATGAGTAAGTTCTGGAGACCTAATGTATAGCTTGATGACTATAACAATAATAATAATGTATTGTACACTTGAAATTGCTAAGAGAGTAATTTCCAAATGTTCTCATCACACACAAAAAAATATAACTATACGTGGTGACGTTTATGTTAAATAGCTTGATTGTGGTAATTATTTCACAATATATATGTATATCAAAAACATCATGCTGTACAACTTAAAATATACAATTTTAATTTTTCAATCATGCCTCAAGAGAGCTGATAAAAAATTGGGACAGCCAGTGAGAACTGGAGTGGAAGCTTATATAGTCTGTCCCAAAGTGATTGGTACTTATCTAGTAAAACAGAGGCTGGTGATATATTTCTCAAACATTTGCAGCTGGTAAATCTCTTTCAGTAACTTCACTTCCTCCAATTTGAACCATCTGCTTCCCAAAAATCAGTCATATTTCATCCCAAATTTGATAATGCTAGTTTACTTGTTATTTTATGTATGTAATTTATATGAGTATTAATGAAAATTAACCAGATAAAAATAGTGATAAAGCGGGAAAGAGGATTCTGAATACCAACCGAGTGACCTGCATTTATAGTAAAGGCCTTGGCTTCATATCAAAAGAATGATGAGTAAATGTGTATTTATATGTCAAATTAAAACAAAATAGTCAAATGTAGTATGCATTTTAATATACGTTCTTTTTTTATCAATGTGTTTTCAATTAATTAAATCTGGGTCCAGATCACCTGAGATAAGAGGTTTGTAATGTCTGAGAAGGTATTACCTAAGCTTCTGGGCCAACAGCACAGTCCTCAGCTGGCTGCCTTCTCTGGGGATTTCCCTTGGCTAAAGAGAGCTGCCTTGTAACCAGAATCTAATGATAGGTTATTCTGCCAGTATAAAAGCTGAGCCAACTCATTCCAACTTGAAAAACTCTCAAAGGTCATCCCAGCTTCAGAGCTCTCTATGGGATTGACTGAGCTTTTGTTGAAACTATATCACAGTCCAGTTTCTCCCCAGCTCAGTCCTACTTTCTCCCCTTCACTATAGGTGCTGATCCTGAAAGCGGGCTCCAATAAACACCCTGAACTTAATGTCTGTGTGAGTCTGCTTCTCATGAGCCCTGCAATAGGCTTCCACAGCGCTTTCACTTTAATCTGGCTCTCAGAGAACATCTAACCGCTTGCACCCTGCCTGAGAATCAATGTCAAAGTTGACAATCTGACTTAGACACAACCCAGATATACAGTCTCCAATTTCTTTCCATCCCTTTACATCTTTCAACTCCTCTCTCCATGCCTCCTTCTCCTGTGTAGGCCCACAAAAATGAACAGCAGATTTCTTACTTCAGTGTACTGTAACTTTCATGATATCCATCACCATATCATTGTAATTAATAACTATATTATGGTAACATCAGCTACTGCAACAAACAAATTTATGTCTCAAATCCAATAGAAGTACACATTTAATCATTTACCAATAATCAATACACAAACAAATTGGCACTACAGCCCTCTTCCACACAGTTGTTTGGATGTATCTGCTATTTTTACCAAGTGGTTTCCAAGGTTCTTCTGAGAATTAACTTCTTTCTAGTCAACTAAAAGGGGCAAAATATATGGAGGAGTAGCTGAGAGGGTTTTGGGTCCACACCTAGAAATGGTGTACCTTGTTTTCATTGAGTCCTCGGTTGAGAGGCCACACCAAACGGCCAGAAAGACTGGGAAATGAAGTCATTTTGAAGATCCAGGAAGAAGGAAAGAACATTGATTTCAGTGAGCAGCTCTGCGACACTTGTTCAGTAGCTCAATCATGTCCGACTCTCTGTGACCCACAGACTGCGGCATGCCAGGCATTCCTGTCCTTCACTATCTCTTGGAGTTTGCTCAAACCTCTCAAACTTATGCCCATTGAGTTGATGATGTCATCCAACCATCTCATTCTCTGTCACTACTTTCTCCTTCTGCCCTCAATCTTTCCCAGAATCAGGGTCTTTTTCATTGAGTTGGCTCTTTGCATCAGGTGGGCAAATTATTGAAGCTTCAGCTTCAGCATCAGTCCTTCCAATGAATCTTCAGGGTTGATTTCCTTTAGGATCAACTGGTTTGATCTCCTTCCTGTCCAAGGGACTCTCAAGAGGCTTCTCCAGCAGCACAGTTTGAAACCATCAATTCTTTGGCACTCAGCCTTCTTTATGGTCCCCACTAAGGTTATCCAAAGACTTTAACTCCCAGAACAAAGGCGGTCACTCTTCTGCACTAAATTTCCATTGTGTTTTGGGGACTTATGACTATCCTGTGAATCTGAACTATTCTGTGTTATACTTTTTCCACCTAAGCATTTAATATGACTGCTGCTGTTAATCTTTTTTTCCTGTTCTTATCTTTTCTGGAATTATCTAGGTTACTTCCAATCTTCCATATTACTCCTTACTAATAGACACAAGAGAGAAATATGTACTTATTTTATTTTTAATCAGTTTTATTTAAGCATAATTTTTATACAAATAATTACATATACTTAATGTGTACGATTTGATGAGTTTGGGTATATGTAAACCCGGTATCATCACCACAATCAAGGCAATAAACATATCCAGTACTAACTCAATAGCAAAAATAGAAACTATTCTATTAAAAAATGAGCAAAGGACTTGAACAGACATTTCTCCAAAGACATACAAAGAGCCAACATGCATGTAAAAATTGCTTAATGCCATTATCCAGAGAATGTAAATCAAAGCCACAATGAGATGTCACCTTACACCTGTTAGGATAGCTATTATTATAAAGAGAGAGACAGAACAAGTGTTGGTGAGCTTATGGAAAAACAGGAATCCTTGTATACTATTGGCAGGAATAGAAAATGCACAGCAGCTATGGAAGTAAAGATATTCCTAAAAATTAAAAGTGGAACTACTGTCAGATTCAGTAACCCCACTTCTGAATATATATTCAAAAGAACTGAAATCAGTATCTCAAAAAGATATTAGCTCTCCCATGTTCACTATTCAAGATAGCTGATATATGGAAATAAACCATAGGTTATCCATTCAAATGATGAATGGATAAAGGAAACTTGGTATATACCACAATGAAATATTATTCAGCCTTACAAAAGAAATTTTGCTATATGCGACAACGTGCATGAATCTAGAGACCATGCTAAGTGAAATAAGTCAGAAGGACAAATATTGCATGATTCTTCTCATATGAGGTATTTAATAAAGTCAAATTCTACTGACTAGAAATACAACAGTGGCTGCCAGGGCTGGTGTGTGGGGAAAATGGGGAGTTGTTTTTCTAGATATGAAGTTTCAGTTATGCTAAATGAATACATTAGAAAACTGCTGCACAGTATAAGGCCCATAGTTAACAATATGCTGCTGTGTACTTCAAAATGTTAAGAAGACAGATCTCATGTTAATTGCTCTCACCACAAAGAAAACAAAGCAAAGGGAATGTTTATGTATTTTATAATCATATCTTTTACAGAATCTCCAAATACATCTCCACTGAATTACACAAGCACACTTTATCGGCATCTTTTTGTTGAATAAAGAGAACAGAGCGTGCATTTATCAATATCAGGCATGGCTCTAGGCTCTTACATTATATTTATTTTTCACTGTAATCATAATTAGGTGAGAGAAAAAGAGATTTAGGGTTAGAGGTAAAGCAATATCCCCACCCCACACCAAGGCCATCTGGGTAGTAAAAGTAACATTGACATTTGAAACCTAAATTTGTCTCCAGAGCATAATCACACTTTAAACCAACAGGTATATTGCCTCATGACTGATGTCTACTCAAAACTAGGATAGAAATTATGAATTTGTTATTTAGTTACTAAGTTGTGCCCCACTCTACAACACCATGGACTGCAGCATGTCAGGCTCCCCGTCCTTCAGCATCTCTGAGAGTTTGCCCAAATTCATGTCCATTGAGTCCACCATGCTATCTAATTGGCTTCTCCTTTGCTGCCCGCTTCTCTTCTGGCCTTCAATATTTCTCAGCATTGGGGTTTTATCCAGTGAGTGGATAAATATATTGGATATATTTATATATATATTGTATTTTATAAATATATATATATAAGCCACCATCAAGTGGCTAATATACTGGAGCTTCAGCTTCAGCATCAGTCCTTCCAATGAATATTCAGAGTTGATTTCCTTTAGGGTTGACTGGTTTGATCTCCTTGCTGTCTGAGGGACACTCAAGAGTGATCTCCAGCACCACAATTCAAAAGCATCAATTATTTAGCACTTAGCCTTCGATATGGTCCAATTCTCACATCCATGCATGACTACTGGAAAAATCATAGCTTTGATTATTTGGACATTTGTCAGCAAACTGATGTCTCTGCTTTTTAATATACTTCCTAGGTTTGTCATAGCTTTCCTTGCAAGGAGCAAGCATCTTTTAATTTTGTGGCTGCAGTCACTATCTCTGGTGATTTTGTAGCCCAAGAAAATAAAATCTGTCACTGCTTTCACTTTTTCCCCTTCTATTTACCATGAAATGATGGGACCAAATGCCATGATCTTAGCTTTCTGAATGTTGAGTTTTAAGCCATCCTTTTCACTCTCCTCTTTCACCCTCATCAAGACGGTGAAAGGTTCTTTAATTTCTTTAAAATTAAAGGTTCTTTAATTTAAAGAGATTCTTTAATTTCTCTTCACTTTCTGTCATTAGCGTGGTATCATCTGCAAATCTGAGGCTGCTGGTATTTCTCCCGGCAATCTTGATTCCAGCTTGTGATTCATCCAGCCTAGCAGTTTACATGATGTTCTTTGCATATAAGTTAAATAAGCAGGGTGACAATATACGGCTCTGTTACACTTCTTTCCCAAGTTTGAACCAGTCAGTTGTTCCATGTCCAATTCTAACTGTTGCTTCTTGACCAGGAGACAAATTTCTCTGGCAACAGGTAAAGCAGTCTGGTACTCCCATTTCTTTCAGAATTTTCCACAGTTTGCTGTGATCCAAACAGTCAAAAATTTAACACAGTCACCGAAGCAGAAATAGATGTTTTTCTGGCATTCCTGTCTTATCTCCATGATCCAACGAATGTTGGCAATTTGACCTCTGGTGTAACATCTTAGTAGAAGGGTGGTCTTTATTAGACAAAGAGCACCGGTTCTCTGGGTTTAAGATTTCAGCGTTTCATGCTCCTCTCCAAGCACTCTCCTGATTTTCACTTTGCCCTCTGGCAAATCATTTATGTGATTTAATTCAGCTCTAACATAGAAATGAGAATTCTCCAATTCCACTCAGGAATAGTAACTAACATTGGTTGGAGTTCAAGTATGAGTTGTTTTTAAAAGAAAATCCTTAGAAATGAGGCACTGATATAGCTGTATAAATACACTGTGAAATATTTGACTTTGTGAATTTTCTAGGTCTTTCAAATATTAACTTTTTATATAAAAACAACTCTTGTGGTCCACATCCTGAATTCAACACATATCTAGCCAAATAATTCTTTTTAGAAATGTTTCTCTTTCTTAGCATGTCCCTAGGTGTCTAATGAATTGCTCAGGCTTTGTTTTTGTGGAAGTTATGATGAATTCCATTTAATGCTTCCCTCAAAATTAATAAGGCAAAGAAGATAGTTTTATAGCCATAAGTGGGGACTCAAAATGAAAACAAATGTGTTGAATTCTTGGTTATAAAATGAGCTAGAAAGTTTGGAAAGCTTTTTGAATGTGAAGAAAAAGAATAAAAAATTTCTTTGTTATTTGGTATCTCTTTAACTCAATTAGTTCAGTTCAGTCACTCAGTTGTGTCTGACTCTTTGTGACCCCATGAACCACAGCACGCCAGGCCTCCCTGTCCATCACCAGCTCCTGGAGTTCACCCAAACTCATGTTCATTGAGTCGGTGATGCCACCCAACCATCTCATCCTCTGTCGTCCCCTTCTCCTCCTGCCCTCAATCTTTCCCAGCATCATGGTCTTTTCCAGTGAGTCAGTTCTTCGCATCAGGTGGCCAAAGTATTGGAGTTTCAGCTTCAACATCAGTCCTTCCAATGAACACCCAGAACTGATCTCCTTTACGATGGACTGGTTGGATCTCCTTGCATTCCAAGGGACTCTCAAGAGTCTTTAATACCACAGTTCAAAAGCATCAATTTTTCGGCGCTTGGTTTTCTTTATAGTCCAACTCTCACATTCATATATTTGTATGTTTATTTAGATGCCAAAATCAGGAAATTATTCAATTTAATACAATATAACAAATATTGACTTCCCACTCCACAAGGTGACATTCAAGTCCCATCATAAAAGCCACTGCCTGCCTCTCCAGCATCATCTTTGCAAATCCCCTTATTTTAAACTTCAAAGTCCAGACACAAAATTGCTTGTATTCCCCTACATATCCCATTAGGCTTCTTGCCTCTGTGACTTTATTTATACTGTTTGCTTCACCTTAAATGTCAAAAAGGGTGACTTAGTTTCCATGTCTATAATATGAAGATAATACCACCACCTATCTTATGGTGTTATTACAAGAATATAAAGAGATAATCAATGCAAACTGCTTTGAAAATAACTGGCATTTCGAAAACACTCAATAAAAGTTGTTTTCACAGACAGGTGGCTTAATCTGTGTTATATTTTATTTCCCAATAGTTTAGTCAATGACATACTGTTAGTATGGAAATCTACTATATCAAGATTTTTCTTTCAAAATTGCTAAAGTCTCTACTTAGGTAACTGTAAAAATTGGGCTCACACTAGCAGCATGATAAAACAGCAAGATAAATAGGATTACAAACAGATATATTGATAAATTTTCTAAGTGAAAAATAAATATCAATGTTCTGTCATAAAGGCACAAGAGCCAGTCACCACAAGCATCCAGACACAGAAAGTCGGCACACTTCAGGTTCAAGGCTGCTATCGCTGTGGTGGCAAATAATTTGACATGTTTCATAGAATTAATAATTCAAGAGTTTTTTACTTCTGTTTGCCCCCCTCTGAAGAAAAGGACCTCACTCTGTCTCTTTCCATCTCTAATATAATTCAAAAGAATAACATCAAGTCTAAATTTAAAATGAGTGATGTAGCACAGAGTTTCAGACAAAATATATCTTCAAAGCTGTCAGTTTCCTTTCACTACTCTTCCTATATTCCAAAAACAAGTTTAAATTAAACATGGATCAATAATAAATCTGCCAGTTGCTGTCTTATTTATGGCATTGTTAGAGGAGCTACTAATGTTCCTTTATAAGCCAAGATGGACACTTTCTGATTCCTTAGAATTTAAATTAAAACAACTAAAATATTTTATGGACTTTCATTAAACATGAAGTGTCTACTATTCTGATGATCTTAAGTATTATTACTTCATGCATCTCTCATATAAGGTAGAGGGAAGTGTGTTCTATATAGTATATGAGAGAAGAACCTCAGTTTTCATAGCCCAAACTTGATAGATATAAAATTATGACATGATTTGAGGATTTAAAAGGACAGTAGAAGATGATTTAGCCTAATACCTAGGACTTGATCTACTGCAGAATTACAATACCTCTAAAAATTTAGATGATTTAACTCTAAATTGAATGATGACATATTAGTTAATATACAGCATGAAAAAAATTAGCACATTTATACTTCTGGATATGAAAACTCATCATAAAGCTTCAGTAGTGAAGACAGAGAGATACTGACATCTGTAAAAACTAGATCGGTAGGACAAAACAGAGTCCAGAAACAGACTGTTATGAACACAGACACCTAATTTTTGGCATAAACAAGACAGAACAAATGGAAGCACAAAAAAATATTGGCAGATTTAACACTGAATATGTAAGTAATGACATTCAGTGCAAATGGATTAATCTTTAAAAGAATGAATATCTGAGCAGGATAAAATAAAATTCAATTATATGCTATTTGTAAACAATATCTCGAAAGTATAGTATTTATAAAGGCTTAAACTAAAAGCATAAAAAATATATATGCCCAATAAATTTTAAGCAGGAATAGTTGATATTGCTATATTGATATGAGAAAAATTAGGCTTCTTAGGTAATGAAGAGCACTGCTCAAGATGAAGGTCAATTCATTGTAATGAAAGGATCACTTCTTCAGGAAACTATAATCATGTTAAATTTCTGCATACCTAAATAGCACATTGCACCAAAGTGGAAGTGAAATCGCTTAGTGGAGACTGACTCTTTGCGACCCCATGGACTGTAGCCTACCAGGATCCTCAGTCTGTGGGATTTTCCAGGCAAGAATACTGGAGTGGGTTGCCATTTCCTTCTCCAGGGGATCTTCCCAACCCAGGGTCGAACCTGGGTCTCCTGAATTGTAGGCAGACCCTTTACCATCTGAGCTACCAGGGAAGCTAGGTAAAACCTTATAGAATTAAAACAGGAAACAGATGCAGAGTCATGGTGGGAGATTTCAACACATGGTTGATAGAATAAGCCCCTCTCCCACAAATGGATATAAAAGATATGAAGGACAGAGACATTTGACCTAATTGGCAATAAAAAACATGTAATAAACAACTGTAGAATGCATATTCATTTAAAGAACACAAGAAAGAGTGACAACCTTCACCTACTGCAGATTTACAATACCTCTAAAAATATACTGGTCCGTATAGCAACACTTAACATATTTGAAATATTGGGAAAACTAATGAAAAAATTTTCTGACCATGGTGCAAATTAATTTAAAAATCAATAAGAAGGGGTTAAATTAAAAAAAAAATACTGTGTTTAAAGCTGGAAACTTACTTCTAAATAATTTGTTGGTAAAAAAGAACTCAGAGTAGAAAGTACTTTGAACTGAATAACAAAATATGACACATCAAAAGCTGAAAAATATGTCAAAATAGAATACTGAAATGCATAGCTTTAAAGGGTATTAGGAAAAAGGTTAAAAATCAATGAACTAAGCCATGTACCTACCTTAAGGAATTGGAAAATGAACAGTAAAAATTAACCAAAATAAATTTAGAGGTAAGATAAGAAAGGTTTGAGCAAAAAGTTGGTGAAAAAGAAAACAAACATAATAAACAGCAAAGCAAGAAACTGATTCTTTGAAAAGACTTACAAAATTGCTAGGCTTATGATGAGACTGACAAGTAAAAAGAGAAACCACTATAACTAGTATCAGGAATGAAAATGAATATAGCACTATTGATGGTGTGGAAAACTAAAAATCCTAAGAGAATATTGTAAGCAATTTTATGTGATGTTTGAATATTCAGATGAAATGTAAGATGTTTTCCTATGGATAGCAATTAAGATAATATGATAATGTTCTATGGATAGACACACTGACTAATTGAACATAATAAAATCTAGAAAACAACTCACAATAAAACAGATATTTAATATATCACAGAGTTGGTATTATAGATCATCAATAAGGAAAACACAGGCTTTTAAATAAATGTTGACAATTGAACATAGAAAAAATTAAGCTGGACCCATATCTCTCACCATAAACTGCAGTCAATTTTAGATAGGTGAATCACTTAATATTAAAGACAAACCACAAAACTTTAAAATGAAAATAAAAGAAAACAGCTTCATGAAACTGGGTCTTGGGGATTCTTGATCATATATGCAAGCCTTAACCATAAATCAAAGAAGCCAATTATAGAACTACGACCATAAAGAAGAAAGGGTAGGCTGTTCAAAACGGTGCTTAAGGTCATGGATTATGAATTCATACAACCTAAGATAGAATCGGAGAAGGCAATGGCACCCCACTCCAGTACTCTTGCCTGGAAAATCCCGTGGACAGAAGAGCCTGGTAGGCTGCAGTCCATGGGGTCGCGAAGAGTGGCGAAGAGTCAGACGTGACTGAGCGACTTCACTTTCACTTTTCACTTTTATGCATTGGAGAAGGAAATGGCAACCCACTTCAGTGTTCTAGCCTGGAGAATCCCAGGGATGGGGTTGCACAGAGTCGGACACGACTGAAGTGACTTAGCAGTAGCAGTAGCAGGATAGAATACCACCTACATCACTTACTAGCTATGTGACCTACAAAAAGTTATTTCACCTTTCTACGTCAGGTTCCTAATTTGTAAAACAAGACTAACAATTAAGTCTATCCCCTAGATAAAATAAGACAATTTGTATAATGTACTTACAACATTACCTGGCACATAATATGTATAAATGGTATTATTATTATTCACAAAACACTGAAAACAATCCCACTGAATCAATTAGATTAACTATTCAATGAAAAAATATGAAAAGACACTTCACAAAAAGAAGAAACTTCCAGAAAACAACAAAATTCTGTAAAGCAATTATCCTTCAATTTAAAAAAAAAGTATTAAAAAAGAAGAAACTTCAATAGTCACATACATATAAGAAATGTTTAATCTCAAAAATAACCAGATAAATGCAAATTAAAGCCAAAACACTCCATACCCACCAGTTTTGGGGAAAAATAAGTCTTCTATACAAATGTCAGTGACAATATAAAGCAAGAAAACACTCATATATTCAATCATCCACTGGGTGGGATAGTTTAGTTCCTTGAATATTTGCATCCTGTATAACCCAGCAATTCTAATCTTAGATTTATATTCCAGGGAATATCTTAAGAGAATACTCCAGGAAACATATATAAAAATTATCGTACGACCTGTCTATAGTAGAAAATTATTTAATCAACTCAAATATCAATTCATGAGTAAATTGGATGAATAAATTGTGGAAAAATAAATAATAAATGAGTTACAACTCTACAAATTAACATGGACCTTACAAATTTAATGTTGAACAAAATAAACTAAGTCACAAAAATTTCATGTGTGCGAATCCATTTACATAATGTTCAAGAACATGAAAATTAAAAACAATATAACTCAGGATGTTATACATGCACACATACGTATACATAATACCTAGGAAAGCAAAAGAATAGTTAACATAAGTCAAAAGAGATAGAGTGATGACTCTAGGGAAACGAGATGAAACCAGAAGGTCACATAAAGCTCATACAAGGAAGTCCTTATATGTTTATATATATCCTTTTATATGAATGATACTTTTCTCAATAAAATATATATTTTAAAAGAATAAAACAATGTATTGCACAGTTGGCAAGGTGTCCAAAGTATTTTTAAATATGCAAAAGATGCTTTAGAAGCATTTAGTATGATTCCATTTTTGAAAAAAATATATATATGTGAAAATATCTGGAAGAAAACCCATCAAAATATCAACAGCAGTTATCTTTGGCTAACAATGAGTGGGAGAGGTATGTAGTCATTAATTTATATCTATCTCTGTAAAGTTTTTTTTAAAGAAAATCTATTCACTCTAGTAAGAAAATCTTTCACTCTAGTAACAAGCTAAAAAGAAAAAATAAAATAAATGTAGTAAGCAAGCTTAAATGAGAATATATGCTTCACAACACCTTGTTTACCTCTTCCCATGTCAATGTATAATCTTGTATAATGCCATGTTTATTGCGCAGTACTGCACAATTGCAAGGTATCCCACTGTGCCCATGTACCTTGTTGATTTAGTCAGTGTTTATTGCTGGGCATTTAGCTTGTTTTACATATCTTCAGGGGGACCCTTATAATTTAACTTATAATTCCATAAAACAAATTTCTAGAAGTGGATTTGCTAGGTCATAAAGCATGACATATTTTAAGGCCAAAAATGCAGAAAGTTTTCATCATAATTTGACAGCAGTATTTCAAAGATAAATTTATTATTCACATATCAGTCCTATGTTTTGTTCAATTACAAATGTTATATAAGCTTAGAGAGATTTGAAAGGTTTAGTTACCAAAATTATACACCATTGCAACAATTTCAGCAGCTCCAGTGAAAGCTCAGACTTGACCTCTTGCAAAAAGAAAAGAAATGTAGAATGGCAAAATACATACCTGTAACCCCAAACCTGGTATATTACCCCATATGTGGAAATGTTCAAAAAGTGCTTTCTTAGCTGGAAATTCTAAGTTTCCCTGGTTGACAGAGGATTTCCAGGATAAACCCAGAAAATTTGGAAGCAACTATCTAAAGAAACAACAAGACAACAAGCTAAAAACATTCAGAGGTTTTTACAATAAAACATTATAATGCAGAGCCTTTGAATGGATTTTCAAGGACTTATGCTGTCATACTTGCTCATGGGAGTCCCACCATCTCAACCAATTTACTGTCCTTATTGGTATGTCACATTTCACCCTTCTTAGCATCATTGGTGTAAAAGCTGTGCATTCACTTTGGCTACAAATTGCACTAAAAGATATAAAGTCGAACTGGTGAGTGTGTGTGGACTTTGTGGTTCAGTCATGTCCAACTTTGCGACCCCATGGACTGTAGCCCACCAGGCTCCTCTGTCCATGGAGATTCTCCAGGCAAGAATACTGGAGTGGGTTGCCATGCCCTTTTCCAGGGGATCTTCTCAACCCAGGGATTGAACCCAGGTCTCCCACATTTGCAGGCGGATTCTACCGTCTGAGCTACCAGGGAAGCCCATGAATACTGGATTGGATAAACTATCCCTTCTCCAGGGGAGCTTCCTGATCCAGGAATTGAACTGGGGTCTCCTACATTTTGCAGGCAGGTTCCTTATCAGCTGAGCTACCAGGGAAGCCCAAACTGGATAGGGATTAGACAAATAGCAATTCCCTAATTATCAGATCATTGTTGAGGGGGGGGTGTTAGATATAAATAATCCAAAAATCTTTATTTATCTTGACAGTTCCCAAATGGATCACAAGCTACCAATGTGGAGGCTCTGTGATAGCACAGGAAAGTGAGTCAGTAACTGATTTTCTGCTAGAGAGCACAATTCACACGTTGGATTTGAGAAAACATTATTGATTAGAATGGAGATTAAGTAAACTTCAGCCAAGTCATAGAAAGAGACATGCAGATTTAACTGTGAGCACTCCCTTTTGGGTATGTTGGATTTCATTCTGTGGAGTAGAATTAAATTTAAACGTTATATATATATATATATTTTTGGTTAGGGACAAGCTTAATCATTAGATTAAGTTCAAATTCCTCACTCATTTGTTAAATAGGTCAAAAGATATATTGAATGGACAGAGAAAAAATTTTACAGATGAAACTAGATCATTAGTTTGTCTGCATAGTCTGTATACCTCATTTTACAGAATTTGTAAAAGTAATTTGTATGAAACTATTCAAAAAATTGTCTGTGACTTTGTAAGCTATTTTTCTTATGGAAGGTATCATTAGAATCTCTTCAGCATGGTAGAAATAATTGTACCCATTTTGTATAATTTTTAAAACAACACTTGAATAATCATTAATATAGTCCCTTGACAAACATTTATTAAAAATATATACTATATGCAAAATCACAAACTTTTACCTGTGAGGGCTGTAAAGATTTTAGCATGCAGTTCCGATGCACAGGAAAAATACAGAATAAATCAATCAAATAAAACCATGTTTATCAAATAGGCAGTACTAAATGCTACAAAAAAGTATAAAGTACTGTGTTGTTAAGAGCATGGAACCATCTCAAGTTGGAGGGATCCAGGACTTTCATGAAGGTGGGATTTTAGCTGATTTTTGAGTGTGGGTGGGATAGGCAAACTCTAAAGAGGCTGTGATGTAATAAAAATCAGGGCATATAAATGGGGCATTTAATTTAATTTAGAGCATGGGCTGCAAAATTAGGAATATGAGGATCCATGACTGAAAAGGTAGCTGAGCTGGGTCATTACCACTCTAATGCCTTTCAGGGTGTATCTTGAGTCACCAAGGTTCTTGGTCAGAGGAATGACTTTATCAAAGTCATGCTTTAGAGATCCCAGTACATCTTTAGGAATTCTTAGGATAAAGTGAACTGTAAAAGATTGGAGGACAGCCTTTTAAGTCAGAGAAGTACCACAAGAAGTCCCGGAGAATGATGACAGTGCAAATGAAGAGAAGACGGAAGCAACATATTGACCACTACTAGGAATATTCTTGATAGTTCCAGACAAGTGATGTATATCCATGGCCCTTTGTCTTCATTTATTTGGAATTTCCTCCAAGTTTCCAAGACAGTCAATGTATACCTTTGCAGGAGGGAATTAGGAGAATGATTCTTCTACTCCTGGCAGGACATGTTCAGGTGTGGAGCTTTGCAGTGATTATAGGGCAGCTCAGCCCAGAGATTTGGGAGTGAGTTAGTAGCCTGCTCCAGGCACAGAAATAGGGAACTGGGTAGAGAGGTTAAAGTTGCTTCACTTGAATGGCTTCTCAGGGTAACTACTGAAGGCTTTCTGTACCTCTCTGAATTGATCTATGCTTTATGATAGCTATACTGGTCTGAGAGTTGTGCAAGAATACGTGATAAGAAGTAGAGGTGCTGAGTGCCTTTAAGGGGCATCTCAGAAAAGAGAGGAGAGAGGGCAACTGTTAGAGCCAGTCATGGGGTTTTTAGTCTCTTACTTCCACTTAATCTCAACAAATTTCTAAAGGTTTTTTTGAGAGCCACTAAAGGGAGTCATCAAGGAAAATAACACACAATATTCAGAGAAGATAAAATACTTAAAAAGGGCTCTACTCCCTAAATACCATCCCAGAGTGAAGCATCCCCGAGAGAAAGTTGGTGAGCACCCACAATCTACTTTACTAGTATCTATTTACTGTTGGATTTGAAGGTCAGGTAGAACATATTGGTCTTCCAATGTATCTGTAATTGAGGAGATAATAATTTTTGGCCCTCCTGAGACATAGGATGCCTGGGGGTCTGAAACTCTGGGGATATAACTTGAGCAAGCTATAGAAACCTTAATTCAAAACTCAGCTTTCAAATACCTGCTAGGGAGTGTGGCATGGGAAAAGAAACTTACATGCAGATGTACCAAAATATACAGCTATTTCTTAAATGCCTAACAAAGAAATTTCTATAGCTGATATGCTGTATAATATAATTTATATATGAATGATACATGATGCATATAAATCCTTATACCTATCTTTATATCCATCTATCTATCTATTTTTAAATATGTTAAGGACCTAGGGTGTTGGAATCAATTCAGTGCATAGGAGGGTTGGCATAGAGAGGCAAATTCACAAAAACACTGAATGGTAACAATGGAATTTCTAGTTCAGATTGATTTGATTAGTAACAATCTTTGAATGCAATTTCTCAAGTAATGTTTCTATCATCATTTTCTAGGGTAGCAAGCTGATGACTATCTCATCTACATTTTTATTAGCCTATAAAGCGTTCCCTGCTTATGCTATTTTACCTTACCCTGAATCCCCATATGCAATACTTAATGTTTAATAACATCCTATAGAATCAATGGCAGAGACTTAAGTGCCAGAAAGAAAAGTGACACTCAGCTAGTATACCCTTCCAACCCTCTGACACTTGATATATGCTTAAGGCATTGCTTCTGAGACCATAATATTACTGATTATGACGCATGATCTATGATCTTGTCTCAATCTCCAGACCAAAAGCCTAGACAGTAGGAGACTGCCTACAGGCCTTTAATAAACAGTATTCTGCAACACAGGGCACATTCAGTAATTGGAGCATAGAATTTCTAGTTTTGGCTTCTGA
Source organism: Cervus canadensis (assembly GCF_019320065.1). Taxonomy (NCBI): domain Eukaryota; kingdom Metazoa; phylum Chordata; class Mammalia; order Artiodactyla; family Cervidae; genus Cervus; species Cervus canadensis. The sequence continues at coordinate 66,799,934 of NC_057387.1, forward strand.
GAAAACCACTTCTGAATGCCACATAAGATATACTGTTCCTAAATCAAGTCTCAGTTATTTAAGACTGTGTGTTGAGTTTCAGGCTTAACCAATTTGACTTGAAGCTTTCTCAAACTTTGGCATCATGGAACCGCAAATGACTATTCAGACCAAGTTTAGAGCTAATGGCAATGAATGTTGATAAGAATACCTATCAATAATTAATGGCATCAGTAGGGTGATATGTAAGCAATAATTTATAATGATGTGCATTGACTGGTATAGTTGACCCTTGTTTATGCTTTTTGTACCTGAATTGTGGTTAGCCCATGACGTTCACATAGGATTTATTCCTGTCTGCAAAATTTTGGGTGAAATCAGAGATAAGGTAATAGTGCTGCATACTATGAAATAACATAGTGTTATATATCAGAATCTCAGAGAAAGAGAAACAGACAGACATAGACAAAGTTTTTAAACTCTTTTTACAAATCCAGCATTTATTGCAAAGCCTGACAAAGATAATTGGAATGGATTGAGTGGGGCCCCTCCTGAATGCTGTCAGACTTATACATTGAAGCCCCAAACCTCAGTCCTTCAGAATGTAACTCTATTCTGAGATAGTATCTTTAAAGATATAATTAAGTTATGGCGGTCCCTAACCCAATACAACTGATATTCTTATAAGAAGAGATTAGGACACACACACACACACACACACACACACACACACACACACACACATACACATCAGGTATGTATACACTGATTCATCCATGTCCGCAGGTGCAGAAGGCCACCTGCAAGCCAAGGAGAGAAGTTTCAGAAGAAACAAAACCTGCCTACACTTTGATCTTCAATTTTTAGCTTCCAAACTGTGAGAAAATAAATTGTGATTTAAGCCATATAGTTTGTGGTATTTTGTTATGGAAGACCTAGCTAACTAATATAACAATACAAAACAGAAAACCACAGACTAACCTCATTTATGAATATCAGCAAAACAAGTTCAGTAGCAAGCTAAGAGAATACTATGTCATGACCAGTTGTGTCACTGTGGAAGTACAAAATCATCCAGCAGAAGAATGACAATTGTTCTGGGAGAATCAGCCAATTAAATTAAGAAAGAGAAAAACAAGATTTTAATAACTGAAGGAAGCAAAATTATTACTACATTTGGAGAATATAACTGTCAATCAGGGATATACAAAAGATTAACCTAAGATATCTATTAGAAACAGTAAAATAAATCAGTAAGTTCAATGGTTATAAAATTAAAAATCAATCATCAGGTTTCCTATAAACAAACTATAACTAATTAAAAAATACAATGTCATTTGCATTAGTGGCAAAAAAAAAAATACCTAGCAATAAATTTTATCAAAACCACAGGGAAAATATTCTACAGAAACTTTAATAAATGGAAAGAAACATATTGTTCTTGAATAGGAAGACCCAATATTATGGGATTATTAATTTTTCTTGAATTAATTTATAAATTAGGATTTATATTAGGATTTAATTAATCCTAGTTAGGATACCATCATATTTTTCCTTAGAAAAAGATCAAATAACAATTAAATCAGAAACAAATAAAAAATGATAGCCAAATTTCTTAGCACTTTATGTTCTAGACAGTGCCTAAAATTTAAAATATATTAGGTCAAAATATAATACACACACACACACACACACACACACAAAGCCAATAAGGTAGGTGCATAATAATATAATCTGCTTTCTAAAATTAGAAAACTGAGACCCAGACAGGAAAAGTATCTTTCCCAATGGTATGCAGCTAGTAAGTGGTAGATATTTTCTGAGATTTAAATTCAGAGAATCTAGCTTTGGAGTTCATGCTCTTATTATTGTAATCGAGTGCTTCTGAAGGTCATTTAAAAATGGAAGAATAGTCAGAAAAGTTCTGCGAGGAAAAAAGTAGAAGAAAAAGGTGCCAGGAGAGAGTACTTACACTTTTAGGTATTAAAACATAACCTAAATATACACTAACTAATAAAAGAGTTGTTTGCTATTAGCATTGGAATACACAGATATACCCAAATATTTAAGATGGGGTGGGGGAAATAAGGAGTATTCAGTACACATTGTTTTAGAATACCTGGATAATTTTGTGGGGAGAAAACTAAAAACTGGATTCCTATTTCTTATCATATATTGAAAAACATTATAGATATAATCAGCATATGGGAGGAAAACCAAAATTAAAAGTACTTGAAGAAATATTTAGGACTTCATTTTTTTATACTATGTTTAAAGGACCAAGTCTTTCTAAGCAGAGGCCATAAAGCAAAAAACTAAAAATCTGGTCATAAAAATTTGAGAATACACATAAAAATTCTCAAAGGAAAAACTAATAAAATAGGTTGCAACAGATATGACAAAACTTAATTCCTCAAAGTACTTAATTCTTCCAAGTCAGTAAGAAAAAAAGTTAATACAAAATAGGCATCATATAGAATAAGGAATATAAAAATCAGTAGTATATCAGTTAAAAAAAACTTCAATCCCTTATACTTAACAAGATTTTATTACTTATTAAAGTTGGAAAAGATAATAGATATTGATATTTTATGTAAAGGAAAGAAGGTATTCACACTGTAAAAAGTAAATAAATCTACTTTTTAAAAGGCTTTTTAGCAACAATTATAAAAATAAAAAATTCACATACCCTTTTGATCAGCTACACATATAAGCATAAATAATCAAGGATGTTCAAAGCTAGATAGGTCCATAGCTAGATAAGTCCAAGTCAGTGGCATTTTCAGGGTTCATCTGTGTTGTAGTACATCTCAGTACTTCATTCCTTTTTATTGATGAAGAAAATTCCATAATATGGTTATACCAAATTTTATTTTATTTTATTCCACTCATCAGTTGATATACATTTGTTTCTACTTTTTGATTATCATAAATAATAATGATATGAACATTCATGTACAAGTTTTTGTGTCTTGGGTATATACCTAGAGTGGAATTAGTGGGTCCTATAAGTAACTCTATGGTTTTACTTCTTGAAGAACTGCCAAACTGTTTTCCAAAGCAGCTGCAACATTTATATTTCCACCAACAATGGATGAGGGTTCCAGTTTCTCCATATCCTCAGCAGTCTGTGTTATGGTCTTTTTTAAATTATATTTATACTGTTGGATATGATGTGGCATCTCATTGTGGTTTTGACTTGTTTTCTCTAATGACTGATGATGGACAACTTTTCATGTGCTTCTTGGCCATCTGTATATCTTCTTTGGAGAAACATCAATTTAAATCCTTAGTTAATATTTAAACTGGGTTATTTATAATTATTGTGTTATATCTCCACTATATTTTAAATTTTCTTATAGTAGATACTGGTCCTATAGGATTTATATCTCAGAAAGGAAGACAGAAATTAATATGCACAGAGTGCCTACTATGTGTCATAGTATTAGGCATATGATATACACAGTGAATGGGTAAGATCCTGGACTCTGGAATAAGCTCTGATAATGTTGCAAAAGCTACTAAAATAATTTGAGTCAGGGTTAGCAAGAAGCAAAATTATAAAACAAATGCAGATAGTACTTCTTTGTAATTATTTGTAAATTTTCAAGCTATCCTTCTCTCACAGATATCTCCTTTAAATCTAACTTCAAATATTTTTCAGGGAAGTGCCTCTTAAGTTTGAGTATGTATATCAATCACCTGGGAATCTTGTTAAAATGCTGATTTTAGGTAGGTCTAAGATTCTATTTTTTAACTAGTTCCCTGATAATCCTACTTTGTTGGTCAGTGGATCATATTTCAATTAGTGAAGTTTTGAGGTATGAACTGATTACTAAGATTTTAACCACAAGAGCTAACTTCAAGCATTAAGGAATTTTGCATTGTTAGAGATGTCTTAAAATTTATAAGTGCTTCAGAATCTAAAGAATGAGCCTCTGGTAGACAGGGGAATTGATCACCGTGAATGGGGTCTTGTCTAGTGCCCATGTAAGAGGTGGTATGCCCATTCAGAAACAGGCCTTACTTGGCCACTTTCTTTAATGGAGGTGTTCCTAGCCTGACAACTTGAGCACATGCTTTTGACTACATAATATAGTTTGAGAATCTGAAGGTTTAGTTGAAAATTTTCTTCCAGCATCAATTTATAATGAAAATAGAGGAATAGCTGAAGAGAACTGCAGTTACACTGTTGGCTGAACTATATACATTTTGATGATTTGCTATATAAAGGCATATATAATTATAACATGATTCTGATATAAATCAATCTTGTTGAACTAGATAAACCTTGAAAATGTTATGCTAAGTAAAAGAAGTCAATCACAAAAGATCACATATTTTATGATTCCATTTATATGAAGTAGCCAGAATAGACAAATCTATAGAGATGGACAGTAGATTGGTGGTTGTCTAGATTGGGTCCATGAAAGGTAGATGGGACTGATGCTACTGGATATTACATTTCCTTTCAGGGTGATACAATTTTTCTAAAATTAGGCTATAGTAATTATTATGCAACTTTGTGAATTTGGTAGAAAACCACTGAATGTCCATTTTATTTATTTATTTATTTTTTCAATGGGTTTTGTCATACATTGATATGAATCAGCCATAGATTTACACGTATTCCCCATCCCGATCCCCCCTCCCACCTCCCTCTCCACCCGATTCCTTGGGTCTTCCCAGTGCACCAGGCCCGAGCACTTTTCTCATGCCTCCCATCTGGGCTGGTGATCTGTTTCACCATAGATAATATACATGCTGTTCTTTCGCAACATCCCACCCTCACCTTCTCCCACAGAGTTCAAAAGTCTGTTCTGTACTTCTGTGTCTCTTTTTCTGTTTTGCATATAGGGTTAGCGTTACCATCTTTCTAAATTCCATGTATATGTGTTAGTATGCTGTAATGTTCTTTATCTTTCTGGCTTACTTCACTCTGTATAATGGGCTCCAGTTTCATCCATCTCATTAGAACTGATTCAAATGAATTCTTTTTAATGGCTGAGTAATATTCCATGGTGTATATGTACCACAGCTCCCTTATCCATTCATCTGCTGATGGGCATCTAGGTTGCTTCCATGTCCTGGCTATTATAAACAGTGCTGCGATGAACATTGGGGTGCACGTGTCTCTTTCAGATCTGGTTTCCTCAGTGTGTATGCCCAGAAGTGGGATTGCTGGGTCATATGGCAGTTCTATTTCCAGTTTTTTAAGAAATCTCCACACTGTTTTCCATAGTGGCTGTACTAGTTTGCATTCCCACCAACAGTGTAAGAGGGTTCCCTTTTCTCCACACCCTCTCCAGCATTTATTGCTTGTAGACTTTTGGATAGCAGCCATCCTGACTGGCGTGTAATGGTACCTCATTGTGGTTTTGATTTGCATTTCTCTGATAATGAGTGATGTTGAGCATCTTTTCATGTGTTTGTTAGCCATCTGTATGTCTTCTTTGGAGAAATGTCTGTTTAGTTCTTTGGCCCATTTTTTGATTGGGTCATTTATTTTTCTGGAATTGAGCTTCAAGAGTTGCTTGTATATTTTTGAGATTAATCCTTTGTCTGTTTCTTCATTTGCTATTATTTTCTCCCATTCTGAAGGCTGTCTTTTCACCTTGCTTATAGTTTCCTTTGTAGTGCAAAAGCTTTTAAGTTTCATTAGGTCCCATTTGTTTAGTTTTGCTTTTATTTCCAATATTCTGGGAGGTGGGTCATAGAGGATCTTGCTGTGGTTTATGTCAGAGAGTGTTTTGCCTATGTTCTTTTCTAGGGGTTTTATAGTTTCTGGTCTTACATTTAGATCTTTAATCCATTTTGAGTTTATTTTTGTGTATGGTGTTAGAAAGTGTTCTAGTTTCATTCTTTTACAAGTGGTTGACCAGCTTTCCCAGCACCACTTGTTAAAGAGGTTCCTTTTTCCATTGTATATCCTTGCCTCCTTTGTCAAAGATAAGGTGTCCATAAGTTCATGGATTTATCTCTGGGCTTTCTATTCTGTTCCATTGATCTATATTTCTGTCTTTGTGCCAGTACCATACTGTCTTGATGACTGTGGCTTTGTAGTAGAGTCTGAAGTCAGGCAGGTTGATTCCTCCAGTTCCATTCTTCTTTCTCAAGATTACTTTGGCTATTCGAGGTTTTTTGTATTTCCATACAAATTGTGAAATTCTTTGGTCTAGTTCTGTGAAAAATACCGTTGGTAGCTTGATAGGGATTGCATTGAATCTATAGATTGCTTTGGGTAGAATAGCCATTTTGACAATATTGATTCTTCCAATCCATGAACACGGTATGTTTCTCCATCTGTTTGTGTCCTCTTTGATTTCTTTCATCAGTGTTTTGTAGTTTTCTATGTATAGGTCTTTTGTTTCTTTAGGTAGATATACTCCTAAGTATTTTATTCTTTTTGTTGCAATGGTGAATGGTATTGTTTCCTTAATTTCTCTTTCTGTTTTTTCATTGTTAGTATATAGGAATGCAAGGGATTTTTGTGTGTTAATTTTATATCCTGCAACTTTACTATATTCATTGATTAGCTCTAGTAATTTTCTGGAAGAGTCTTTAGGGTTTTCTATGTAGAGGATCATGTCATCTGCAAACAGTGAGAGTTTCACTTCTTCTTTTCCTATCTGGATTCCTTTTACTTCTTTTTCTGCTCTGATTGCTGTGTCCAAAACTTCCAACACTATGTTGAATAGTAGTGGTGAGAGTGGGCACCCTTGTCTTGTTCCTGATTTCAGGGGAAATGCTTTCAATTTTTCACCATTGAGGGTGATGCTTGCTGTGGGTTTGTCATATATAGCTTTTATTATGTTGAGGTATGTTCCTTCTATTCCTGCTTTCTGGAGAGTTTTAATCATAAATGAGTGTTGAATTTTGTCAAAGGCTTTCTCTGCATCTATTGAGATAATCATATGGTTTTTATCTTTCAATTTGTTAATGTGGTGTATTACATTGATTGATTTGCAGATATTAAAGAATCCTTGCATTCCTGGGATAAAGCCCACTTGGTCATGGTGTATGATTTTTTTAATATGTTGTTGGATTCTGTTTGCTAGAATTTTGTTAAGGATTTTTGCATCTATGTTCATCAGTGATATTGGCCTGTAGTTTTCTTTTTTTGTGGCATCTTTGTCTGGTTTTGGAATTAGGGTGATGGTGGCCTCATAGAATGAGTTTGGAAGTTTACCTTCTTCTGCAATTTTCTGGAAGAGTTTGAGTAAGATAGGTGTTAGCTCTTCTCTAAATTTTTGGTAGAATTCAGCTGTGAAGCCATCTGGTCCTGGGCTTTTGTTTGCTGGAAGATTTTTGATTACAGTTTCGATTTCCTTGCTTGTGATGGGTCTGTTAAGATCTTCTATTTCTTTCTGGTTCAGTTTTGGAAAGTTATACTTTTCTAAGAATTTGTCCATTTCATCCAAGTTGTCCATTTTATTGGCATAGAGCTGCTGGTAGTAGTCTCTTATGATCCTTTGTATTTCAGTGTTGTCTGTTGTGATCTCTCCATTTTCATTTCTAATTTTGTTAATTTGGTTCTTCTCTCTTTGTTTCTTAATGAGTCTTGCTAATGGTTTGTCAATTTTGTTTATTTTTCAAAAAACCAGCTTTTAGCTTTGTTGATTTTTGCTATGGTCTCTTTAGTTTCTTTTGCATTTATTTCTGCCCTAATTTTTAAGATTTCTTTCCTTCTGCTAACCCTGGGGTTCTTCATTTCTTCCTTCTCTAATTGCTTTAGGTGTAGAGTTAGGTTATTTATTTGGCTTTTTTCTTGTTTCTTGATGTAAGCCTGTAATGCTATGAACCTTCCCCTTAGCACTGCTTTTACAGTGTCCCATAGGTTTTGGGTTGTTGTGTTTTCATTTTCATTCATTTCTATACATATTTTGATTTCTTTTTTTGATTTCTTCTATGATTTGTTGGTTATTCAGAAGCGTGTTATTTAGCCTCCATATGTTTGAATTTTTAACAATTTTTTTCCTGTAATTGAGATCTAATCTTACTGCACTGTGGTCAGAAAAGATGACTGGAATGATTTCAATTTTTTTGAATTTTCCAAGACCAGATTTATGGCCCAGGATGTGATCTATTCTGGAGAAGGTTCCGTGTGCACTTGAGAAAAAGGTGAAGTTGATTGTTTTGGGGTGAAATGTCCTATAGATATCAATTAGGTCTAGCTGGTCCATTGTGTCATTTAAGGTTTGTGTTTCCTTGTTAATTTTCTGTTTAGTTGATCTATCCATAGTTGTGAGTGGGGTATTAAAGTCTCCCACTATTATTGTGTTACTATTAATTTCCTCTTTCATACTCGTTAGCGTTTGCTGTACATATTGCGGTGCTCCTATGTTGGGTGCATATATATTTATAATAAATGTCCATTTTAAATAGGTGAATTATGTGGCATATGAATTATATGTCAAGAGAACTGTTTAGAAATACAAAGCAGAAATATCAGAAATTAGGAACAGAGCTTAGAAGAATGGGGTTCATATAAAAAGGGACCAGAATATCTTGCTGTGCTTAGTCTTTGAGACAATTCAGAACTGAGAATATAAGAAGTTTCCCTGACATTTGAATTCTGAGCTTCTGAAGCTTAAATTCTGGTCAGATGGACCGAGAGGCTTTTGCACGGATTAGAAGAAGGGTAGTAATAGCATTGTGAGAGCTGGCTCTGACATCACACAGCATGTAAACACCTGCTCTACCAATCATTAGCACTGTCACCTCGGACAAGCTACTTAACTTCTCCGCACCTCAGTTTTTTTAATCTGGAAAATAAAGATAAAATCTCAAATGAGGATTAAGTCAATTGCCTGATTGCAAATGAAGTTCATGAGGAATTACTGCATAGTCATAAATTGGAGGCATATCTGATACTTTTTAGCTATAAAACTCATGAGTACAATATCTCTTAGAGAAAGAGAAATCTTATTTTATAGTTCCAAGCATTCACTTGTTTGTGCCTTTGGAAAGAAAACTTCAGCCATTTTAAAGAAATAAGAATCAGATTTTTTGGCAAACAAAACTCTCTCTTGAAACATTCAGAAGATTTAGTTAAAAATGAACTGGAACAACACCAACAACATTTCCTTGAAATCAGATATAAATTACAAAAGAACTGAGAAGTATTTCTGAAGCAGGGTTTTCAACAGCCCAAAAATAGGATAAGGTAGGACAGAATAAATTCAACTATGAAAATAATATATCACCTGCACAAAGTATACATGAAACTATACCTTTCTGTGAAAAATAAAATACTCCACAATTCCTGTACATTATATATTGCATCATCCTAGACATGCTTTTCTCATTGCGATTCAGTTTTCTAAACCTACACATAACTGATTTTTCTACTGATAACTGCAGAAACAACTTCATGAAACATCAAAATGTAACAGCTTTTTAAAGAGATATTTGACTAAATATAATGCGTTTTTACTTGGAGTATGTGTGTGTGCGTGCATATGCATGTGAGGGGATGTGTATATACTGAATGCTCACATACATGCATTATATCCCCATGGGTTCTTGTGACCATTTACTAAGCACAATATAAAGTTATACTTGAATCAATTAATATTGCTTTAATTGTACTCATAGCAATATCTGGGCCTCAGATAGTAACATATTCAGTTTCCATTTTGTTTTCTGAATACTTGTTTTGTGCCTTATGGCTGTAAGCCCTGTTTTAGCAATATATACAAGAGTCATCATCTGATACGAACAGCCAACTCATTGGAAAAGTCCCTGATTCTGGGAAAGATTGAGGACAGAAGGAGAAGAGGGCATCAGAGGATGAGATGGCTGGATGGCATCACTGATGCAATGGACATGAACTTAGGCCAACTTTGGGAGATGGTGAGGGTCAGGGAGGCCTGGTGTGCTGCAGTCCATACAGTCACCAAGAGTCAGAAAACTGAGCAACTGAACAACAAGAGTCATAAGGGAGTAACTGTCTTTTTATTTACAAAATCAGGGATTTGAAGTCAGATAACCAGGCTTGAGTCCTATTCATCTCATTTATTTATTATCTGCATGATCCTGTGGAAGTCACTTAACTTCTGCAATCCTCAGTTTCCTCACTGGTAAGCTGAGTCTAAGGATAGCTACCTCAAGAGAACCAAATGACAAATATATGCGAATGATAAAACATGTTAGCCAATAGTTCTCAATTTCCATGCTTGAGAGAGCATGCCCTCTGGACTCAAAGAGGAGAAAAGGGTTTAATGCTTGTTTATTGATTGCTGAAAGGATCTTAGTCTTATATAAAGCAGCACATGCATATGTACTGAAAGATGGATAAATCACTCAGGGAGAAGTAGTGAAACCCAGGACAACCAATATTTGCCTGCTTTTCAAAGCACAGTAAATCTAAATCTGAGTCTCAAATTGCAGTCAGCATGTCTCAGAATCTGCAGCACATGTTCTCCTCTGTTATTGAAGGAGACAGCTGCTTAGTCAATGTAAATTTTATTGCAAAATTGTTTAATAGAATTCACAATTATGGGAGAACCAAAACACTTGAGACAGTAATGGAGGGTCTGAATTTGATATGTGTAGACAGAGAGGGCTATGAGACAGCATCAGTCATTGTTTCACAGAAAAAAAGGTGGGCAATAAAGGAAAGCAACTGTTAATGAAAGGAAACCCCCACCGATCCACTGCCACCATGCCTGATAACCAAGAATAAAAACTAGTAACTAAAACTAATGCATATTCCACTCCTACTATATATATTTTATTCTCTTACACTCAAATAAATTTTATGCATCATTTGATACCCACTTTATCTATTGAAACTCTCCATCCCCCTAATTACTGTGAGGTTACAATATGCTTGTTTCCCTCATAACACTCCAACCAATCGTTCTTTGCTTCCTCAAAGGCTGTTCAGTAATTCCTAAAGTCTCTGTAGATGTTCTCTTAGGCTTAGTTATTGGCCACATTTCAGCTACTGATATGCCTGCAAATATCACATATAATTTCCAAAAACTTACATTAAGTCCCAAATTCTTCACTGCGTACTAAATGTATATTTTTAAATTATTAACGAATTTTTCCTCTTGAAAATCTGGGTATTCTCAGCAAATCTACATGTTTGGAGATGAATAGTTTTTCCTCAGAATTGAATCCTCTACCAAGTTTGTCTTCATCTACTTAATCATCATATTATTACTCTGGAAACAATATAAAATGCTAAGGCCAAAGAAATCCTCTTCAACACATTATTTATCATGCATCCAATCACTCTCTTGCTCAAAAAGACTTAATGTCTTCTCATTTCCTATTGGAAAACAATCATGTTTGTTGTAAGTATCTTGAAGAGTGGGAATTTATGTGTTCTATTCATCTCTTTATCTACCATACCATCTGGTCTTGCATATAGTACATCATGAACTGCGTTTGCTTATTGAATTAAATTAAACTCCTTGGACTCCCATTTTCAGTTTCCTTAATCTGGTCCATTCCTGTCATGTATGTATGTGATAGTTGGACTGTGAAGAAAGCTGAGTGCCGAAAAATTGATGTTTTTGAACTGTGGTGTTGGAGAAGACTCTTGAGAGTCCCTTGGACTGCAAGGAGATCCAACCAGTCCACCCTAAAGGAGATCACTCCTGGGTGTTCTTTGGAAGGACTGATGCTGAAGCTGAAACTCCAATACTTTGGCCACATCATGTGAAGAGCTGACTCATTGGCAAAGACCCTGATGCTGGGAGGGATTGGGGGCAGGAGGAGAAGAGGACAACAGAGGGTGAGATGGCTGGATGGCATCACCGACTCGATGGACTTGAGTTTGAGTAAACTCCGGGAGTTGGTAATGGACAGGGAGGCCTGGCATGCGGCGAATCATGGGGTCGCAAAGAGTTGGGCACGATTGAGCAACTGAACTGAACTGAACTGAACAGAACACCCAGTTTTACTTAAAGGGACTCTTCACAATCTGTTTCATGCTATCATTCTAATTACTCTCCCCTATATGTACTTGACTCATTTTTTTTTCATAGTTTTAGACATAATTCCTCTTCCTTTCTCTGTCCAGTTCTACCACTTTTCAGCCTGATTTTAAACCACTTCTCAAAAACCCTTCCCCAAATCTTCTGATCACACAGACCACAGCCTTGTCTAACTCAATGAAACTAAGCCATGCTGTGTGGGGCCACCCAAGACGGACGGGTCATGGTGGAGAGGTCTGCCAGAATGTGGTCCACTGGACAAGGGAATGGCAAACCACTTCAGTATTCTTGCCTTGAGAACCCCGTGAACTAAGGAGATCCAACCAGTCCATCCTAAAGGAGATCAGTCCTGGGTGTTCATTGGAAGGACTGATGCTGAAGCTGAAACTCCAATACTTTGGCCACCTCATGTGAAGAGTTGACTCATTGGCAAAGACCCTGATGCTGGGAGGGATTGGGGGCAGGAGGAGAAGGGGACGACAGAGGATGAGATGGTTGGATGGCATCACCGACTTGATGGACACGAGTTTGAGTAAACTCTGGGAGTTGGTGATGGACAGGGAGGCCTGGCGTGCTGCGATTCACGGGGTTGCAAAGAGTTGGACATGACTGAGTGACTGAACTGAACTGAACTGAATATCAAACATGCTCTGATCTTTGACTCTTTCCTTTCCTATACATAAGACTATATTGTTATTTTACTTTTGAATTCTTTATATCAATTTTCCATTTTCTATGTTCAGCTATGATTTAAAGTCTTTAGGGGGAGAAACTATGTCTTATTTCTTGTATCATTCCCATATTCTAACAAAAGACTATGGAAAAAGTAGAGGCTGTAAAATATTTGTTAAATGAATGAATGAATGAATATAAAATCGGTACTGCAATTACTAACTTTGAAAGAAATAATTCAAAGAAAAAATCTTTATTTTGAATATGATGCTTTCAGGTTTTTTTTAACACAATTTTCCTATAAGATCTGTAACTAAATTAGTCCAGCAGATAAGAGAATAAAGATTAATGTATATACATCTTATTATGACAGTATTCATGATTGACTATAAAAGTCATTAAATATTACACCAGAGCTAATGAAGGAAGTTGGAAAACTCATGGAGAATTGCACAACAGGAGTAGATGCCTATTTGGAGTTATTTTAGTAAAATTTGCCCTATGGCTGGCAGAATCAATATAATTCTTACTTCCTACTATGATTTACAAAGCAAGAAAACAGTTATTTGAATAGGAGACAAAGACACCAAACACTTAACCATCTTTCTTTTGACCCTGTTATAATTCTATCACTCACAAATGTAATCAGTTCAGTGCTAAACAAAAAGGATTTTGTTTTGCAAAATGTTTCCTGGCATTAAGAGGTTGAATGTATTTTACTGGGACTTAATGTCTACCTCATCAATTCTTCTACCCAGATTTCTGTATATTTACCTTCCATTTAGTTTATCACTGATCTCAGTCAGTTTCTTTTTTGGATAATATTTATATTTAAGTGATTGTAATGGGATTTCTCTTCTCCTAATAAGTAATATAAATTCAATTATATTTATAATGAATATCATCAAAAAGCTTTATATTCTGGGAAATGAGATAATCTATTTTCAGGGAAATACAGTAAGGAGTTGAAATGTCAACACAAAGGAAATTATTTTACTCCCAATGAGATATGTTAATATTTATTGAATGAAGAGCCCTTTGAATTGACACTGTTAAGAGAGATGACATACACCTATTTTACAGGTTTTATGTGTGATTTTACATGCAGCTCTATTTGTTCACAATTGTGTCTGTGTGTTAGTGAGGAAGGTACACCTTAAATTGCAAAATGATTTAAAGAGAGAAATAGATAACAATTTAATAATGAAGACACAAGACTGCTCATTTATTACAATGTTGAGTTTATATGGGTTTCCCTTGTGGCTACACTGGTAAAGAATCTGCCTGCAATGTGGGAGACCTGGGTTTGATCCCTGGGTTGAGAAGATCCCCTGGAGAAGGGAAAGGCTATCCACTCCAGTATTCTGGCCTGGAGAATTCCATGCACAGTCCATGGGGTTGCAAAGAGTCAGACAGGACTGAATGACTTTCACTTTCAGTCTGGGCTTCCCTCATAGCTCAGTTGGTAAAGAATCTGCCTGCAGTGCAGGAGACCCGAGTTTGATCCCTGGGTCGAGAGGATTCCCTGAAGAAGGAAATGGCAACTCACTCCAGTATTCTTGCCTGGAGAATCCCATGGACAGAGGAGCCTGCAGTCCATGGGGTTGCAAAGAGTCAGACACGTTATATGTAGGTACCACAATTAATAGCATGTGAAAAGCATGGGAGTTTGAGTAAAATGACCAGGATCCCAAACATGGCCTTTTTTCCTCCATGGCTTTGTAATCTGTAAAGATAGTTACTGTATAACAGCCTTGGTTTTATATCTATTAAACGGCAGTGATGATAAAAAACTATTTCATGAGGATTTCTGCAGTAAATTAAATAATGCAAATTAAAGTGTCTCTCACATATAAAATGATATTTCAACAATTAAATTTTAGATAAGAGCCAGAGTCCCTTCTATGGCCTTTAAAACACTTTGCAATCTTATTTGCAACCGTCACCTGACCTCATGTCCATCACTCTACTTCCAGCTCATATATACTAAAGACTTTGGCTTACTTGAGCCCTTCAAATATACTTAGCTATCTCTGCCTCAGGGCTTTGCAGGTACTATTACATATATTAATCATAGCTTTACTATATAGCTTGTTTAAAATGGTGCCTATTTCTTCATTCTGTTTTCATTTTACCTCATTTTATTATTTTTCTTATATTCACAACTGACATTATACAATAATTTTTTCTTTATTGCTTGTTTTGGTCTCTAAAACTAAATTCCAAAATATTTCCTGTCTTACTTGTTACAGTCACCTCAGCCACTAGAACAATATCTGGTGTACAATAGATGCTTAATAAATCAAATAATGCATGAGTGAATGAATTACAGAATAATTTTTCAGAGTCCTTACCTTGAGTGAAGCAATCTGCAAAGTCTTTTATATGAATCATCTAATTGAGTCACTATTATGGGCCTATCATTTCTATTTTATAATGAGGAAAACAGATGTTTGAAGGTACAGTAACTTCCTTGAGGTAAATATAGCAAGTGGTGCAACAGTTGCCTGACTCCAATATCTGTTTCTGATTACTGCGATATGCAGCTACTTAGTTGCTCAGTCATGTCCAATTCTTTGCTGCTCTATGGACTGTGTCCCTGGAATTTTCCAGGCAAGAATACTGGAGTGGATTGCTATTTCCTTCTTTAGGGGATATTCTTGACCCAGGAATCAAACCTGCATCTCTGGTGCCTCCTGCTTGACAGGTGGATACTTTACCACTGCACCACCTGGGAAGTCTCACAATGCTATAGAGCCTCTATGTATCTAGCCATCTTTATATTAATATTTGATTATACTGTTACAAAACAGACTGAATTTACTATTAAAAGAACATCTATACAGCTTATTTTGGTCTCCCTCAAAATGTGTGGATTCATTAGCTAAAATTAAACCAACTCCTAGAATTTCAAAAGTCAGCATTTGAAAACAGTTAAAAACAAGATTCCAAACAGGCAGATTTGTTTTTGCAGGTGACCATGGTGTGACTTACCTCTAGGTTACCAGCAATTGTAGCAATATGCAGGGCAGTGAGGCCACCATACCCAACCTGCTGTATATCAGCTCCACTGTGAAGCAGAGAAGTGATCAATTCCGCACTATCCTGCAAGGAAACACATCTTTAGTGTTACTTTTCTCTTAATAGCAGGTCTGAACACTGTGCAACAGGATATATTGATTCCCTGACTGTCAGCCAGTTTAGGCACCCAAAGAAAACTTAAATGTGATTTCTAGCAACAGAGCACATGAAAAAGTAAAGAGCAGCTCTCAGATGGTTGAAATGTAGGAACAGATGATAGACTGTTCAGTTATAATCAATCTTCTACCACTTGACCATGAAAGACAGAAAGGACATTTACCTACAGTTAAGACACTTGCAAACTCAACTCAATCTTACTTGTAGGTCACTCCAATAAATATGCTTTTTCCAGCAACTGCACTATTGAACTGGCTGCAGTGGACCATTTCATGGTAGTTCAGTAATTGATTCTCCTCTAACACATATGTGTCATGGGCCTGATACATAATTAAAGCACGGTGTCATGGACTCTATATATAATCAATCAGTGGTGGTTTTCTTATTAATAACGTGACTCATTAAAATATCTTCACTCAGTGAAAATGTTTGAAGCACTGTTTGAGCATTTAAGTTAGAGTTATTTATGCAATGATCAAATTATTTTCTTCATACTATTATTTGCATTGTACTCCTCTCCATTGTCTTTGGAGAGACATGATACTTTTTAATAACATTAGTAGAAATGAACATTCATTGAATTTTTATTATGTAATTAACCTTTCATATGCACTAACATTTAAACTGGCATATGGCAAGACTTCAAAAATAGTTGCTGACAAAAAACACATTAAAAATAAAGTTTACCTAAATGATCTCAAGAAAAATTACTATAAACCTCATTTTATAAGTCAGAACTTTCAAAAGAGTAATGTGGAGTGTCACATATTCACAGAATTCCAGATCTGGAAGGGAATGTGAAGAAAGGGCTTCATGTTTACCTCACTTCCTCAAAGGGAGAATTCAAACCATAACTTTATAATACTTGGCCAACAACTGTCACACACCCAGTGGGAAGTAAGCCAAGTCTTCATGGGATAGGCCATTGCATTTATGCATACAATTTCAAATACTGTCAGTTAAGAAAATCCTCCCATTAGAAAACAAAGTCTGATTTCTTAATGCCATCACACATTAGTGAAGGTCTGGAAGTCATAAAAATTAAAGGAAAAAAAACAACAACTTTGACAAATCTTTCACTGTTTACCTGCTCTAGAAAGAAAGTTAAATAAAAAATTCATCTGCCTTTACTATTCCATTGGCTCCTTCTGCTCAAATTACAGACTTAAGGTTTTTTCCACTCTAAAACAAAAACAAACCAAAAAACCCCATCATTTTTTCCACTGAAGTAAGCTAATTTTATCAATATCCTTTCTGTCTCCAAAAATCGAGTGATTTAGGAGTGTAGCCCCAAGCTATTTTCTCATTCTAACTGCCAGCTTTGGTTATTCTTACACAGTCTGATAACTTCATTTTCAGTCCTGACTTCTGTGCTAAGTCCAAATTCCATATATCCTGACACCAACGCCATCTCAAATTAAAAACTCAAAAACTCTTGTGAAACCGTTCATAATTTTCCAAGTGTTTTCCAACTGTCATCTCCTAGCATTCCTTATTTACATCAAAGGCACTTTCTCATTCCAAATGACCTTGAGTCCCTCCAACTCAATCAGTTTCAGAATTCTGCTGGTTTTGACTCACTAGTACCTCTCACACTTTTTCTCTTTATTTCTAACATCACTCTTCATGGAAATAAGATGGAAATAAGCTTAGAGTATTTAAGGTCAGTGCTGAGTACAAGGTTAAAAAAATAAAAGAAGGAAAGAGTATTGTGCAAGATGAGATCAAAGGCATCTGATCTTGTAGGGTTTTGCAGGCCATTGTATTAGGTATTCAAATTTTTCCAAGTGTAATAGATAGCAGTAAAACGATATGTCACGGGTATAGTGAAGAACAGGAAAAGGCAGTTTCTGAGGTAGAAATAAAATGTTCTGTTTTTCAAATATTAAATTGGGATACTTACAATGCAGGGTTAAGATTGTGTTAGAATTAGGCTCCCTGGTTAGAATCCCAGCTCTGCTAATGACTATATAAACTAAGGCAAGTAACATAACCCATTTACACCCATTTCCTGCATGAATAGTCTCTGAGATAAATGGGAGAGATATCACCTTAAAACATGTTTCCTTGCAGATGAACAAATATCTAAATGTAAGAAGATGAAGGTGGCATTTTTAAGCATAAAATAATCTCTTTAATAGAGAGAACACAAGCAAATGAAAGCATGAGGAAAACAATATTGTAAGAAAATGACAAATTGGACAAAGAATATTCACAACATGTAAAACTGACAAGTGGTTTGTATATTTAATATATGAAAAACTCATATAAATCAGTAAAAAGATGGATATTCTTTAATTCAATGAATATTTATTAAGGGATATATACCTTATGACAAGTATCATACTAGGCTAAATTAAAATAAATTATATGAAAATCATTGAGCATATGAAATATTTATCTATTGGGCAGATTCTTGTAAACACACATTCATCTTTGTCTCACCTGACTTTGTATGTACTCTTATTTAGCTGGAATTTGTGAATTTTAAGAGAAAGTATGTTATGATTCCTTCAGAACAGGCAAATAGTGAAGTTAAAACTTAAAAGTAATAAATCACCCTTTCATATCTCAGTTGGATTTCTCAAGCTGACCTCTGATTGATCCAAGTATATTTTTGTTAAATATTATAAAAATAGAACCCCAATTCTATCAAGTTACACTAAAATGTAATAAAATAATCATTGCTACTTTTACATCATTTTCTATGAGCTAAGTACCAAGTAAAATGTTTAATCTACACCTCTTTGAAACTTCACAATTTACCTATAAGAAAAATATTATTATCCTTACTTTACAGGGATAAAGAATTGATGCTTTTGAAATGTGGTGTTGGAGAAGACTCTTTTGAGTCCCTTGGACTGCAAGATCAGTCAATCCTAAAGGAAATCAGTCTTGAATATTCACTGGAAGGACTGGTGCTGAGGCTGAAACTCCACTACTTTGGTCACCTGATGTGAAGAAATGACTCATTAGAAAAGACACTGATGCTGGGAAAGACTGAAGGCAGGCGGAGAAAGGGATGACAGAGGATGAGATGGTTAGATGGCATCACCAACTTGATGGACCTGAGTTTGAGCAAGCTCCAGGAGTTGGTGAATGGACAAGGAGGCCTGGCGTGCTGCAGTCCATGGGGTCGCAAAGAGTCCAACACAAATGAATGACTGAACTGAATTGAACTACTTTATAGTTGATGACAGTCAGGCTCAAGAATTTAAAGTTCTTGCAAAACCAGAAATACTTTGTAAGTGTTGAAGCTAAATACAAACTCAGGTCTGTTTGAGTTCAAAGTCCACGCTTCACTTTTGACCATCCATAGTGTTTTCACTGATTTTTCCTTGGTTTCAATCTCAAGGAAAAAATTGAGAGGATTTACTTTTATTGCATTTTGTTGTATTTAACTGACACATGCCAAACATTTCTCCCCTACTCTATAGGAATATTGTTTCCTGATGGAATAATTTAAAAATTCAGCAATTTGGTGCACATCTCCTGGAAAGAAAATCCATAGAAAATAAAAGCATTAGGCAAATTTTAAATATTATAAAGCTGACCTCACTTCCTGCTTGTATTCTGTAATATATAAAAAGTGTCTGAGCGTAAGTGTTTTTAAAAGAAAGACTCAAGATGTGGTTTGGGAATATTATTCTGGGGAACTGACAGGCTTTCCCTTAGGTTTTCCCTTTCAGCCAAATTTACATCATTATTATTTAGTGGGATACACAGAAGCATTCTAAAGTGTGTGATAAATAAGCCTGTGTAACACTTTCATGTGTGAAACACTTGTGATTTTTAAACAAAAGAAAATCCTTGTGTGAAAGAGTGAGGCTTGGACAGAAAAATCAGTCCAGCAATCTAGTTGAAAAAACAGAATAGACCTTTGAAGATTTATGTAAACTGATGAAAATTTTTTATAGTGGTAGCAACTTCAACATTTTCCTATGCACAAAACTCGAATACAGGATCTACTATCTTGCCCTTTATTAACCCTACAATTATTATAGATAAATCCAGAAAATGTAGGTATTAGTAAAAGAGAGCTCAGATTCTCTATTACCAAATTACATAAATTAAAAATACAAACATACACACACACACACACGTGGGTTTTTGCCAAATCTATTCCATAATAAAAATTAAACTGGGATTGTTTAATATCTAAATTTTACTTTTTTCTGATTATGGAAATATGTCCTCTGGTGTGTGCATGCTGAGTTACTTCAGTTGTGCTGACTCTTTGTGACCCTATGGACTGTGGCCCACCTGGCATCTCTGTACTAGAATTCTCCAGGCAAGAATACTGGAGTGGGTTGTCATTTCCTTCTCTAGGGGATCTTCCCAACCAGGGATAGAACTCGTGTCTCTTACTTCTCCTGCATTGGCATGTGGGTTCTTTACCACTAGCGCCACCTGGGAAGCCCCATTTCCTCTGGAAGTTTTATTAATAAAATATAGTAAGCATTCATTTACAATCTTTCCATTTGGATGTGAAATCGATATTCCTTCCCCTCATATCTGGGTGGATTGTGACCAAAAGAGTATGGCAGAAGTGAGCTACATTTCTTCCAAGGCCAGGTCACAGAAAACCACATAGCTTCCTCCTTGTTTTCTGGAAAATTTGCTCTTGAAGCTCTGAGCTACCATTTAAGAAGTCTAACTTGAGGCAGCCATGCTGTACAGAATCCAAGGCCACATGAGAAGGTACAAAACATATAGGTTCTCCAATCTAATGACCCACCTAAGGTCAGCCTTATGGTCATCCCAGCCCAGGCACCGGACATGTGAAATCTCCAGAGGATTCCAATTCATCAGTTGATGGAGTAACTCCTAGTCATTCATGTCTTTTCAGCTAAGGCCCACACATGGTGGAGCAGCATAAAGCCATGGCCACTATAACGTGTCTGAATTTCTGAAATGATCATTGAATGATGAAAATGAGTTTGGGGTAGTTTGTTATGCCTCAATAGATAACCGAAGTATCTCTCAGTAGAAAATGTAGAAAATAAAGGAACAAAAAATTTAATAACCTGCATCCTACCATATAGGCTTCCTCGGTGACTCATGGTAAAGAATCCACCTGTCAATGCAGGAGACATGGGTCTGGTTCCTGGGTCAAGAAGATCCTCTGGAGAAAGAACTGGCACCCCATGCCAGTGTTCTTGCCTGGGAAATCCCATGGACAGAGGAGCCTGGCGGGCCACAGTCAATGGGGTCACAAAAGAGCTGGACACAACTCACCAACTAAGCAGCAACAAACCTACCATATAATCACTATCACTATTTATGTGTATTTATTTATTTTTATTTATTTATGTATTTATTTTCTTTCATTCTTTTTCCTATGTATGTACCTCCATAAAACTAAATAGAGCACAGACTAGTGCAGCAAACAAACCTGTGCTTGCATACTGAAGGCCACTTCCAGCATTTCTTTACCTCTTGAACTCTGGATAAATTTTTTCCTGTAAAATGAAGTTAATAACAGTACAAATCTCATAGAGTTGTGTGGATTAAATCAAATAATGTAATAAATTTATCATAATGTTTGAAACATAATTTTTATTATCAATTATTAGGTACACAATTGGACTCATATTACATATAGAGGTAAGTAATCTCTTTTTCATTTAATATAAAATCAGGAGCATTTTTCCATGCCTGGCAGATGCAGAGATGTACCACTCAGATCCCCCTTCAAGAAGATTGTGCCAGAAGATTGTGGCAGCCTCCCTCAGCTAGCTCCTTCAGGATTCTCTGCAGCATTTGAGCTGAGATTATGATTTTTTCAAGGTGGCCCCAAGTCAATGGCTGAGAAAGGTGGTAGTAAAAGAGCCTAGCCATTTCCACTTAATGAGACACTCCTAGGCCTAAGTTTTCTCTGGAGATTCCACTGGGCTGGTAGAGATTCCAGAAAGCCTGCACTATGGTCTGACAGCACCTCCAGACCAATCCTACCTTCTTTTTCCTCTTAAAGTGTCACTTCCTCATAAATTTCTTGTACTTCTAGATCATTTTCAGGTCTGCTACCCAAGAACTAAACTGACATACCATAACATAGAATGTTTTCTTTTAATGTGCATTTAAATCAAAACCCAGAGAACGCAATGGCACCCCACTCCAGTCCTCTTGCCTGGAAAATCCCATGGACGGAGGAGCCTGATAGGCTGCAGTCCATGGGGTCGCACTGAGTTGGACACGACTGAGCGACTTTATTTTCACTTTTCACTTTCATGCATTGGAGAAGGAAATGGCAACCCACTCCAGTGTTCTTGCCTGGAGAATCCCAGGGATGGTGGAGCCTGGTGGGCTGCCGTCTATGGGGTCACACAGAGTTGGACACGACTGAAGCGACTTAGCAGCAGCAGCAGCAAATCAAAACCAATCTGGAATTTAAACTTAGGTCTCCTGGCTGAATACTATACTTTTCTCAGCAAGATAGGTTACTGTCCACTGCCAAGCACCTTTCTACCAGAAAAATTTGCCTTTCATGTGCAAGCCATGACCCTGTGCTTTTCACAGAAAAGGAATCTAATATCTCTTGTATCTATCTTATGTAATTGCAATGAGTACAAAATGGTAGAAGTATATAGAAATGTTAGTAAATACCATATCCTTACAAGTATAAGTTTATATATTCATATTAATGTACTGACCCCAAGACTGACCTAATTCTATAATAACTGCTCATGAAAGTTCATACTTTCATGGCTTTTGTTGAAATACTTCTGAATACATCTTCACAAAAGATATGAATTATTAAACGTTCCAGTGTGATGAAAATACATCACAGTTCAAAAGCATCAATTCTTCAGTCCTCAGCTTTCTTTATAGTCCAACTCTCACATCCATACATGACTACGGGAAAAACCATAACTTTGACCAGACAGACCTCTGTTGGTAAAGTAATGTCGCTGCTCTTTAATATGCTGTCTAGGTTGGTCAGAGCTCTTCTTCCAAGGAGCAAGCGTCTTAATTTCATGGCTGCAGTCACCATTTGCATTTTGGAGCCCCCCAAAATAAGTATCTCACTGTTTCCATTGTTTCCCCATCTATTTGCCATGAAGTGAGGGGACTGGATGCCATGATCTTAGTTTTCTGAATGTTGAATTTTAAGCCAGCTTTTTCACTCTCCTCTTTCAACTTTCATGAAGAGGTTCTTTAGTTCTTCTTCACTTTCTGCTGTAAGGGTGGTATCATCTGAGTATCTGAGGTTATTGATACTTCTCCCGGCAATCTTGATTCCAGCTTGTGCTTCCTCCAGCCCAGCGTTTCTCATGATGTACTCTGCATATACGTTAAATAAGCAGGGTGACAGTATACAGCCTTGACGTACTCCTTTCCCAATTTGGAACCAGTCTGTTATTCCATGTCCACTTGTAACTGTTGCTTTTTGACCTGCATACAGATTTCTCAGGGGACAGACAAAACGTGGTCCAATGGAGAGGGAAGGAGGGCAAACCACTTCAGTATTTTTGCCTTGAGAACCCCATGAACAGTATGAATGACACAGTATGTCTCTAATAAATGTTTTTTGAAATAAAAGTTCAACAATAATAATTAGCTTTTATTAAATACTATGTACGAGGTATTTTGCTGCATGTCATACCACACATGGTTTTTCCTTTTTAAAGCTGTAAACCACTCAATGAAATCAGAAATTATATTTCCTCCATTTCAGAGATACAGAGGAAGAGGGCAATTTGTCTAAGATATACACTGTTAAGTCTCAGAACTGATATATTAACAAGAATAGTATAGCTTTTAAGCTGGCAGTATTTATTAAGGTACATTATTGCATAAATAAGTACCAAGCATTGTTTGTACTAATGTTGGAGTACCCATTAATTTCTAAAAAGTATTCATCAAGGATCTTTTACAGTTTGTATACATTGAGGAAAAAAACAAATAAAAAGACCAATGCTCTGCTAAGTCACTTCAGTCGTGCCCAACTCTTTGTGACCCTATGGACCGTAGCCTGCAAGGCTCCTCTGTCCACGGGATTCTCCAGGCAAGAATACTGGAGTGAGTTGCCATTCTCTTCTCCAGGGAATATTCCCAGCCCAGGGAGTGAACTCTTAAGTCTCCTGCATTGGCAGCTGGGTTCTTGACCACTAGTGCCACCTGTGAAGGCCCCAGCAGAGCCTTAGTACTCCTGAATGTGAGATGAGGAACCCCCCTCCCCGCAGATGGGAGGTGAGAAGGGAATCTCCACCTCCCCGGGTAGGACTCAAAGCCCAGGACAGTCTGCAGGCCACGCAGGTGACAGAGATCCAGCGGCTGCTCCCTCCCTACTGTTTAAATGACGGCCTGGGGAGTCTGACCTTCCAGCCCCCAGGTTTCTGAGGCTCAATCATAGTCCCTTAGACATTAATCATTCTCCTCTCTCACAGATAAAATATTTTTCCTACTGATCCTGGGCAGGAAGTTCTCCCAGAAATGATGTGTGTTCTAAGGTGATTCCTTTCAATCTTCCCATTTCAGAGAAAGATCTCTCCATCCAGGGTTCCAGCCTGTATCCCAGGCACTTCTCATGATGTGCCTGATACTCAGATGACTTGGAAGTCATGTGATTCACCCTTAACACTGCGCAGAGAGAGAAACTGAGGTTCCGGGGGGAGATAGGCAAGACCCAGAGGCACGAGCTGTCAAAGCCAGACCCAAGTCTAGATGTCTGTCCAGCTGCCTGTCCTGGCAGACAAAGGGCAACCATGTCTTTTTAATGCTCCCAATACCACACCTCCGAAGCCCCCAGATAGTGTTAAAAGACTAGGCTTTCAGGATATTCTTCTTCTGTGCTATGTCATCCTAGCAGATTACCTAGCTCCCTGACCAGCAACCTCTGTAATACCTTGTTGGAAATGCAGAATCTCAAGCTGCAAGCCAGACCTACTGAATCAGAATCTGATTTTAACAAGATCCCCATTGGGTTTATATATACATTAAAATTTGAGGAAAACTGAAAAAAAAAAAAAAAGACCAATGCTCAAAGTTCACATGTGAAATATACAAATTAATAATTATAAGAGCTCTGATTAAAAAAAAAAAGAAATGTGAATTTGTAACTGAAACCCCAAAGAGAGTAGAGTAACATCTGTTTGAGAAAACTCAAGAAGGCTCAATTTTCTTGGTTTTAAACAAATAACAACAATAAAAACACAAGTATGAAAGTATATCATCTACAGAATGGAGTAATCTAAAACAGTGTTTTTCAAACTTTAGCTTGCAAACCTGTTATGTGGGATTTTCCTTTTCTTTAAAAAAAAAAAAAGCACATTCTGGTTGAATAGGGAGTAAGAGTCTTCATTCCCCAAAATTTCTCATTTGAGGCATATGCAGCTGATTCTCTGACCATAATTTGAGTTGCAAGACTTGAACTATAATCCTCAACATGTAGCCTTAGACTGCTTGCATCAAAACTGCCTTAACTCTTTGCTAAGGAAAATTATATTCTCAGCCTATATTAGATGTACCAAATTAGATCATTGTGATGTGGAGAGGGAAATATTAATTTTAAACCTGCAGTTACCCCCATTAAATTTGAAAGCCATTAATTTTGGAAGTTCAGAGAATGCAAGAAAAGAGTCTGGAAACTGAAATCAGCAAAATGGTGAACGAAGGGATCTTGAACATCTAATTTAGGAGTTTGAATTTTATTATACAGACAATGGGTGGCCATCAGATCTAATCCTTTGAATCTATTTGTCCCTTCCACTATATAATCACAAGGGATTTGATTTAGGTCATACTTGAATAGTCTAGTGGTTTTCCCTACTTTCTTCAATTTCAGTCTGAATTTGGCAATAAGGAGTTCATGATCTGAGCCACCACAGTCAGCTCCCAGTCTTGTTTTTGCTGACTGTATAGACCTTCTCCATATTTGGCTGCAAAGAATATAATCAATCTGATTTTGGTACTGACCATCCAGTGATGTCCATGTGTAGAGTCTTCTCTTGTGT
Organism: Cervus canadensis; assembly: GCF_019320065.1. Lineage (NCBI taxonomy): Eukaryota > Metazoa > Chordata > Mammalia > Artiodactyla > Cervidae > Cervus > Cervus canadensis. The sequence continues at coordinate 66,825,690 of NC_057387.1, forward strand.
TGTTGGAAGAGGGTGTTTGCTATGACCAGTGTGTTCTCTTGGCAAAACTCTGTTAGCCTTTGCCCTGCTTTGTTTTGTACTCCAAGGCCAAATTTGCCTGTTACTCCAGGTATCTCTTGAACTCCTACTTTTGCATTCAAGTCCCCTGTGATGCAAAGGACATCTTTTTTGGGTGTTAGTTCTAGAAGGTCTTGTAGGTCTTCATAGAACCATTCAGCTTCTTCAGCATTACTTTTGGGGCACAGACTTGGATTACTGTGATATTGAATGGTTTGCCTTGGAAAGGAACAGACATCATTATGTCATTTTTGAGATTGCACCGAAGTACTGCATTTTGGACTCTTTTGTTAACTATGAGGGCTAGTCCACTTCTTCTAAGGGATTCTTGCCCACAGTAGGAGATATAATCATCATCTAAATTAAATTCACCCATTCCAGACCATTTTAGTACACTGATTCCTAAAATGTCAATGTTCACTCTTGCCATCTCCTGCTTGACCACTTCTAATTTACCTTGATTCATGGACCTAACATTCTAGGTTCACTTGAGATAATTTTAGAGGCAATCTAAAAATATATGTGATCATGATAGTATAACCTGTATGGATTTTCCCTATTGACAGGTCAAATGTATAAAATGGAACAAAATATAAGACACAACTGTTCTCAGGCAATAAAGAACATGAAGAAAGAACTTGGGAGATGGGAAAGATACAAAGTAAGCCTCCACAATATTCCATGATCTCCCTGGTTTTCTGCCTGTAACAGAAAAGAAGGTAGAAAGGTAGATTTACTGAGTTGAGAATAAAGATCAGATTTCCAGGATTATGGGTTTCCCAGGTGACTCAGTGGTAAAGAATCCACCTACCAATGCAGGAGCCACAGGAGACCCGGGTTCAATCCTTGGGTTGGGAGAATCCCCTGGAGGATGAAATCACAACTTGCTTCAGTATTCTTGCCTGGAAAATCCCAAGGATAGAGGAGCCTGGTGGGGTACAGTCCATAAGGTTGCAGAGTTGGACATGACTGAATATGAGTGAATGAGTTCATAGATTATAAAATGGCTGTAATTTGAGGAACAGGGAAATTGAACATAAAAAGAAGTTACGCAGAGAGAGGACTGTAGAAGTCTGCATGGAGATTCAATATAGGTTCTTTAGTTGGGCTTCAGAAGCACAGAGAAAGACTCTAGGATGTAGGAATGATCACTTGATTTATGGCCAAAAGGTGAATGGTAAGCAAATAAGAGGTTATGGTAGTGCTAGGAGATTTTAGAGTTTCAGTCAGTCAGAAGGGTGAGACATTATCGAGTATCTTGGGCATTCAGGTGAGATACTACAAATCCAGCCCTTAGAAATAAGAACCATAAGCATAGGTCGTTCTCAAATTATCCACCAACATAAACTAACTGCCAGAAACAAAACAAACTCAACATCTTTAGGGGAAGATGGCATAATGAAAATTTCTTGCATCAATACACATGTCTAACATGCAATAAAAATTGGTACATAAGGAAAACAAAAAATGTAATATGTAGTCAACAGAAAAAGCATTCAATAGAACAAACACTGCAATAATCCAGGTATTAGAAACAATATACAAGGCATTTAAAACAGCCATTAATGACAAGCTCAAGAATTTAAATGAAAATATGGAAACATACTTCCCAAATGGGGAAAGGAGTACATCAAGGTTGTATATTGTCACCCTGCTTATTTAACTTATATGCAGAGTACATCATGCAAAATGCCAAGCCGGATGAAGCACAAGCTGGAATCAAGATTACTGGGAGAAATATCAATAACCTCAGATATGCAGAAAGCGAAGAAGAACTAAAGAGCTTCTTGATGAATGTGAAAGAGGAGTGTGAAAAAGTTGGCTTAAAACTCAACATTCAGAAAACTAAGATCATGGCATCCAGTCCCCTCACTTCATGGCAAATAGATGGGGAAACAATGGAAACAGTGAGATACTTATTTTGGGGGGCTCCCAAATCACTGCAGATGGTGACTGCAGCCATGAAATTAAAAGACGCTTACTCCTTAGAAGAAGAGCTATGACCAACCTAGACAGCATATTAAAAAGCAGTGACATTACTTTACCAACAGAGGTCTGTCTGGTCAAAGTTATGGTTTTTCCAGTAGTCATGTACAGATGTGAGAGTTGGACTATAAATAAAGCTGAGGACTGAAGAATTGATGCTTTTGAACTGTGGTGTCGGAGAAGACTCTTGAGAGTCCCTTGGACTGCAAAGAGATCCAACCAAGTCAATCCTAAAGGAAATCAGTCCTGAATACTCATTGGAAGGGCTGATGCTGAAGCCAAACCTCCAATACAATACTTGGCCATATGATGCAAAGAACCGACTGATTGGAAAAGACCCTGGTACTGGGAAAGATTAAAGGTGGGAGGAGAAGGGGATGCCAGAGGATGAAATGGTTGGATGGCATCACTGACGTGATAGACGTGAGTTTGAGTAGGCTCTGGGAGTTGGTGATGGACAGGGAAGCTTGTCGTGCTGTAGTCCATGGGGTCGCAATGAGTCAAACATGATTGAGCACTAAACTGAACTGAACTGATGGAAACATAAATGAACAGAATTGTAGTAACCATAGCAGAGAATTTGAAATCATATTTTAACACTAAGTGGAAATTCTGGAACTGAAAATTACATCTGAAATGAATAATTCTTAGTAGATTAATATCAGATGGAAGATGGCAAATACATGGTATTAAAACTTGAATTCAAATAAACATCAATAATCAAATTTTGAAAACAAAGAGAAAGAGGATTGAAAAACTGAATGGAGACTTGGTAATCTTTGGAAGTTTATCAAACAATCTAACACAAATGTTTGAGAAAATAGTGGTCAAAATTTCTAAATTTGATGATAGCAAACTTAACATATTTAAGAAATTAAGCCATCATAAAGCATTGTACAGAGGAAATCATACACAGGATTATTATAACCTATCTACTCAAAACCAAAGGTATTTTCTCTTCTTTTACCTTCTTAAAAGATATTAAAGCTTAATGGGAAAATTCTAACAACATATTGGAGACTATACATGTATAGATGTAAGACATATAGCAAAAGTAGTATAAAGAATGACGATAACATGGAACTATATCATTGAAAGGGTCTTATATTTAGAGTAAATTAGGCCAATATTAGGGCTTCCTTGGTAGCTCAGCTGATAAAGAATCTGCCTGTTATGCAGGAGATACTGGTTTCATTCCTGGGTCATGAAGATCCCCTGGAAAATGGATAGGCTACCCATTCCAGTATTCATAGGCTTCCACGGTGGCTCAGACAGTAAAGAATCTGACTGCAATGCATAAGACCTGGGATCAATCCCTGGGTTGGGAAGATCCCCTGGAGGAGGGCATGGCAACCCACTCCAGTATTCTTGCCTGGAGAATCCCCATGGACAGAGAAGTCTGGTGGCCCACAGTCCATGGGATTGCAAAGAGTCAGACTTGACTGAGTGACTAAGCACAGCACAGGCCAATATTAAGAGAAAGTACTTGTGATACATTAAGGATCCACAGTGTAATCACTGGAGTCCTCAGTTAAAAAGTAATGCATATTATTTTTTTTTCTTTAAATGGCACTGTTAAGAACATGAAAAAGCAAGCCATAGAACAGGAGAAACTTTTTGCAAAATGTATATCCAACACAGAATCTGTATCCAGGATATATAAAAGTCTCTTACAAGTCAAGAAAACAATAAACCAAATATAAAAATTGGAAAAAAATAACTGAACAGACACTGTACCTAAAAACCTTTTGGTGACAAGCACATGAAAATCTTTTCAACTTCATTAGTCACTGGGGAAATTCAAAATATTCATAATGAGATAATAAACATCTAATAGAATGGCTAAAACAAAAAAAAAATATTTACCATACCAAATGTTGATAAAAATGTGGAACAACTAGAATTCTAATACATGGCTGATGGAAATGGAAAATGATACAGCCAGTTTGGTAAGGAGTTTGACATCTTATTAAAATTAACCGTGCACTTAACTATGTGTGAATATGCTCAGTCACTCGGTAATGTCCAATTCTTTGGGACCCTATGGACTGAAGCTTGCCATGCTCCTCTGTCCATGGGATTCTCCAGTCAAGAATACTGGAGTGGTTGTCATTTCCTCCTCTAGGGGATCTTCCTGACCCAGGGATCAAACCCGAGTCTCTCGAGTCTCCTGCACTGGCAGGCAGATTCTCTACCACTGAGCCATCGTGGAAGCCTATGTATATGACCCAGGAATTTCACTAATAGGTATTGCAGCAAGAGAAATAAAAACATATGTTCAAACAAATATTTGTATATGAATGTTAATAGCAGGTTTATTTATAATAGTCAAAATCTAAAAACAATTTTCAGTAAATCCTTCAACAGGTGGATTGTTAAACTGTGGTATATCCTTATAAGGGAATACAACTTTCCATTAAAAGAAATGAATTACTGAACACACAACAATAGCATTATAATAAACCATACACAAAATAAAATAAACTGAATGGACTGCATTCATATAAAATCCTAAAAAGGGGGAAACTATAGGGGTAGAAAAGGCATCAGTGGTTTCCAGAGGCCATGTGACATGGAGGAAGGAATTAACTGCATAAAGGTATGAGGGAACTTTTGTGTATGACAGAAAAGTCCTATAACATGATAACAATGATGTACACGAATATATACAAAAGTCATCAACTTTTACATTTAAAATTGAAATGTTGTGAAGTAATTAGTCTCCAACTAATAAAAAAAAATTGTGAGTTTTATTGTGCATAAATTATAACTCAATAAATCTGATTCCTTCAAAAAAAACAACCAAGCAAAAACAAAGAAAGAAAAGTATGGCATATAACTATTCACATGGCTTTTAAAAGCTAATCATCTTCTCGTTCTTACTAATGAAAGCAGACATGCCCTCACTGGTGAAGAATACTTAGCTCTGAGGCAGGCCCAGCATTGGAGGATGTATAATTGGATGTGGCCAATAAAATGATTTGAAAATTAAATTATTCTTTTCATGAGTATTAAGAATAAAACAAATTTCAATTGTAACATTTCTAAAATTCAAAAGAACCACATAAAAATTATTGTTTTGTATGCATCAAAAATACTCAGATCAAGAAAGGCAAGGCAAATCAGAGAAACTCCTTCAGACTACAAGAGATTACAAAGACAAGAAAACAAGAAACATATGATTCTGGACAGAATGCTAATCAAAAAAAAATTAATAGCTATAAACGACAGTATTGGAATAGCTGACCAGATTTGAATTTGGAGTATAGATTAGATAAAGAGTAAAGTGTCAATTTACATTTTCTGATTTTGATAACTGTACTGTGATTATGTAAGTGAATTTCCTTTTCCTTTGGAAATAAAGATATCAATAGACTTTAGTAGCTATGGGAAATGTTGTCTTCAATTTATTTTCAAATGATTCAGAAAAAGAACAGACTGATGATAGAGATGGGACAAAACGTAAACAATTCACCTGGAAAAAGTGTTTCTTGCAATAGTCTAGAAGTCATTTTATTTAAAATAATAGTAAAATAGAATCAAAAATTATATGGGGGAAGAAAACTACAGCCCCAAATGAATCAGAGGCCTACTGCAGTAGTTTAGGGAAGATATAATTAGAACTACATTTAACACAACATTAGTATGAATGACTAATTTATATTGTTTCCATGTTTACAGTGGAATGAAATTTCATTTGTTTTTACCTTTGTTAAAAAATAAGTAATCATGCATTCTATTATGGCTTCTTAAAAATTTTTGCCTACCTGTGTCCTAAGATAATAAATTTGTTTAAATTTGTTATTGAAAAGTTGTAGTCCATATATCCTTTGGTAAAATATAAGAAAACAGAAAAACTAGAGCAAAGGAAACTCTAAAAATGGAATTTAGGTTTCACAAACAGAGGTGGAAGAAATATATTTTCAGAAACCGTTTGTGTGGTTGTGTCATGCTGTCTTAGGAAAATGAACTGATATAGAAAGACTCTCCCAGACAGTCAGATTCAGGGTTGCACAATACTGACTTGACTGTCCATCACCAGCTTCCTATTCCTTGGATCACTTCTACTGTCACACCCTGCCATTTAGCAGAAAAGCTGGCATCAGACACTGTTTCCAATACCCTGAACTCAGTCTCCATTCAAGTTCTGGAAGATGATTCAGTTCAGTTCAGTTCAGTTGCTCAGTCGTGACCAACTCTTTGTGACCCCATGAACCGCAGCATGCCAGGCCTCCCTGTCCATCACCAGCTGCCAGAGTCTACCTAAACCCATGTCCATTGAGTCAATGATGCCATCCAACTATCTCATCCTCTGTCGTCCCCTTCTCCTCCTGCCTTCAATCTTTCCCAACATCAGGGTCTTTTCAAATGAGTCAGGTGGCCAAAATACTGGAGTTTCAGCTTTAACATCAGTCCTTCCAATGAACACCCAGGACCGATTTCCCTTAGGATGGACTGGTTGGATCTCCTTGCAGTCCAAGGGACTATCAAGAGTCTTCTCCAACACCACAGTTCAAAAGCATAATTTCTTCGGTGCTCAGCCCTCTTTATAATCCAACTCTCACATCCATACATGACCACTGGAAAAACCATAGCCTTGACTAGACGGACCTTTGTTGACAAAGTAATGTCTCTGCTTTTTCATATGCTGTCTGTGTTGGTCATAACTTTCCTTCCAAGGAGTAAGTGTCTTTTAATTTCATGGCTGCAATCACCATCTGCAGTGATTTTGGTGTTAAAGACAACTTAGCACTTACTGACACTCTCTTCCAGAATGAATTCGACAAATTGACTAAGCATTGACTGGGCTTGAAAAAGGATGAGGATTAGAACATTTGCATGACAAATCACAAGAATATATGTGAGTGTGAATCATGGGAATATCAGCTCTCTCCCCCCACAACCTTTGAGATAAACTCTCTAAAGGTTGGGGAAGGGTTGCAAAGCAAAGTGAAAATGATCCAGATACAAGCAAACAGCTGCCCCTTCCCCACCCGCTGCCCCAGCCACTACCACACCTGCACATACAAAACTGGAATAAAATCCTGTTACAGATTCATATGACATTGAGAAAGAACAATATATGCAATAAGAGCCAACTGTACTTGATACTAATCATTGGTTGTTCAATTGCTCAGTCATGTCCAACTCTTTGCGACCCCATGGACAGCAGCATGCCAGGCTTCTCCGTCTAGATATCCAACTTGAATTTTCAATTTCCTTTTCCATAAAATAAAGACTAACAGGAAACTCATTAAGTTATTATAATGTTAAAGAAATAATGTATATAAAACCTAGTGAGGTATTTAGTTTGTAATAAGTACAGAATAAGTAGAAGCTTACTACAATCAGAAAATGAGCTTTTATGTTTAATTTATATGTTGAATAAACTCATATTTATGACAGTCTCAAGGATCTATCCCAACATTGAGTATCCCAGCTTATCCATTCCACTTTTTTTTTAAAGGTACTGAAATTATGTTGAAACCCAGGTCTACTGCAAAGGAAAAAAAAGAAAACAAAAAAACAACTGAAGCAAAAATATGATAAAAGAAAGAAACTAAAGGGAGCCCTAGAGATATTTTGTTTATCAGGAAAACACGCAGAAAAATGCAGCTTCAATGTGCTTCCTTCATCCTCAAATGCAGCTTCATCATCTATATTGAGGCAGCTTGGTCTCCTTGGAAGGAGCTCTGGCAAGAAAACCAGGCTGTTAGATCTTAAATTCTGGCTAACCACTAGATAACCATGTAACCCTGAGATAATAATAGTATTTATTCCCAGTGTTCTTGTGAGAATTAAATGAGATAAAGATGGAAAGCAATAAAGTGAATATGTTCTGATGATATCTGCTCAACAAAGAGGTAGCTAGAACTCTATCCAGAACATAATGCTCCCACCACCCTGCATATTTTCCATGATCACCAATTTGAAAAATCAAACAAAAAACAAAGCCCATCATCTTTGGTTCTAATACAAAACTTGTGTACCTTGTAAACTGCCAAATGCAAGGCTGTAAATCCATTTCTTGTCAGTCGAGATGGGCGGAGACCTTTTAACATAAGGGTTCTAATATGTGACTTGTTGCCTTAGAGAAAAAAATTGAGAAAAGTCAAATTGTGGAGATAGACTAAGTGACTTAAAAATCTTTAAGTTAATCTTTAGTGGAATGATAAACATCACACCAATGTATGAAAATGTCAGACTGCTGTTCTGCAGGCCATTTGTTGAGTTGTCAGTTAATACGTATTAGTGAACAATTCTACTATATTTAGAAAACTTTGTGCTGTGTATTTTAATGAATTCATGCTACATTTTTTATTTGGTGCTCTTCTAATAATACTTTAAAAAGTAAAAACATGAAAACATTCACCCTAGTAAATGATTTAATATTTGTGAAAAAGCTTAGATAGAAATCAGAACATCACTACATCATTAGTTTATTTAGATCAGAGAAATGTGGAGGAAATGACTAAGGTTGTAAAGGTGTGTTTAAATTTGGGAAGATATGTTGTTTGGAGAGTGGTGATGGGATATATTTAGAGTCAATACTTATACATTATTGTTCTTTTAAAAACTGAGTCCAAAGCATAGTAGCTTGGATTAACAAAAAAGTATTCATTTACCAATTCAGTAAATTTATTGAGTACCTGCTATATGCTAGGCACCATCCTAGATGCTTGGGATACATTAATGAACGGAACAGAACATGTTATGAACCAAATTTCACTTAGTCTTCACTTTGACCAAATTTCAATTTGGGATTTTGTCTTTGACATTTATTACTGTATATATATCTGACTGCAGATTGTGAAGCAATTGCTTGATGATGTTTTGGGGAATGTTTTAAGTGCATCTGAATTTAACCTAATCCCTGACTAGCATGCCTGATACTGAAAAAAATGCCTTTAAAAAAATTTCCAGGCATACCTGATTCAAGGTAGGAACACAATAAAACTTAAATTCAGAGTTAAATCAATTGGAATATCTGTCTAGAAGTTAGTTACTTCTTCACCTGAAGCAAAGCAAAAGAAAAAACTGAGTAGGAATAGAATTCTCTTGTAGACTATTAAGCAGCTCAAATCACTGACCATATATACATATAACTAGTTCACAGAGTATTGAGTTCCAAGCACTCACCTCCACAAATGCAACATAAATGAAGTAGAGATAGACCATTTTCTGTGCGGTAATTTAAATTGACTTTACTGAAGGCATCATCAGAGCTAAAAAAAAAAAATTACATATGATTACAAATTTCAGCTTTTAGTTTATCATTTTCTCATTTGAAAAATTATAATAGGAATCTTGTTGCTACAAATTCAGAAATATGTCTTTTATAGGATTCTTATGTACCTAGAAAAAATAATTTTGATTATACCTCTAGATGAAGAGGGGCTTCCCTAGTGGTTCAGCAGTAAAGCATCCTCTGGCCAATGCAGCAGATATGAATTCAATCCCTGGGATGGGACGATCCCCTAGAGAAGGTAATGGCAACCCACTCCAGTATTATTGCCGTGGACAGAGGACCCTAGTGGGCTACAGTTCATGGGATCGCAAGAGTCAGACATGACTTAGTGACCAAACAACAACTAGCTGAAGAACAATTAAAATCATGAGAAATAATATTAAAAATTAGAGAGATCAAGTTTAAATTAATGATTCTCATACAAGGTTACGTTCTATGTACAATTTGAACTTTTCAGGGCACCCTGATGAATTAAAATTTATGTATGAGTAGAAAACACAGATATTTGAAAGGAAACATTTCTCTCACAAGCAATATCTTATATAATACTTATGGAGAAATTCAAGAAATTCTCTCCAAAAAGAAAAAAAAAGTAGCATTTGATAAGATTCTGGAGACAGGAATAGAGTCCCACTGTATTACAAATTCTGCCTGAAGGAAAATTTTCTTATACTCTGACTGGGGCAGATTTCACAGATAAAGAAGGTCTAAACTCTGATAGGGTACTATGATACAGTCCCAGGTGAGAAGACAAGTAGTGTTACTGATTCACTTAATGAAATCCTTGACTTTGTCTGAACAAAGACCATTGCCCCAGGAGGGCCCTAGAGAGCCAGAGGTAGCCTTTGAAAAAAATGTAAAGCTAAAATTCTTGACCTCTTGAGGTCACTGGTACTGCCAGGACATTTTTTTCAGTAGATATGAGATCACATCTTTGGCCTCCCAGGTTAATTTCAGGCTGCCTCCTGCCATTTAAATCTCCAGCAGCTTTAGTGAGATAGCAAAGTCTTTGGTGAATAAGCCTTCTATTATCATTCGTAAAGTACTTACACTTGAAAGGTACTATGAATTCAGAACATTATCAAGGCGCCCAGTTAAAAACTTCAAAAGCTATTGAAATTTTAAAACAGAAAAAGAAAAGGCGCTATTCTCCAGAGTGCTGCTAAAAAGAGAAGCCTCTAATTCTAGGGAATTTGAAGGATCTCAGTAAAATGCTTTAATTAGCAATGGCAAGTCCAGTGGTTTGTTCTCAGAGACATAAGAACATTCCAGAATTTTCCCACCCCCTTAGCCTTCTTGCTTTCCACATTCAACTTCTCAGTAGCAAAGTCCATAGACACATTTACTCATGTTGAGAAACATACCTCAACTAACTTTGGAATGCCACACATAGAAGTACAATAAATTCCAAGTCATTTTTACTAATCGTTAATATGGCAAGGAGCCCAGGATTTCATGAAAAATAGTTAAGAATTTAACTTGCTTCTACTTGCACTTTCCCCTACCTCAATGAACAATGCAAAAAAAAAAAAAAAAAAAAAAAACTGATGAAAACACAACTACTTAAATTGTCTACCCAAATGAGCCTAATTGTAAATGGTATACCTATTTCATAATATGAATGGAAACTTTATGAAATAATTTGGTTCTTGTAAATACAAGATAATTACAAATAATACAAATAATTTGGTTCTTGGAATAACATGGCCTTAGGCTGTGCCAGACATCTAAATTCTCAAAGTTAATTGTATTATAGATGTCTTGGAGATATTTCATTGATAGGTAATCCTAAACAAAGTGCACTCAGTAGCCCAGACTTGGAAATGCATTCACAGACATCTTCTCTATAGTTTTGATTTCAAATAACACCAGTTTTCTGAAGAGCTGAACTCAGCTTTTAAAGCTAGGTAGATTGGATTTTTCTCTTAAAATCTGTAGGAAATTAGTGCCCATAATGGACTTCCCTTTGGCCCATAATGTGTCAAAGCCTTTGACTGTGTGGATCACAATAAACTGTGGAAAATTCTGAAAGAGATGGGAATACCAGACCACCTGACCTGCCTCTTGAGAAACCTGTATGCAGGTCAGGAAGCAACAGTTAGAACTGGACATGGAACAACAAACTGGTTCCAAATAGGAAAAGGAGTATGTCAAGGCTGTATATTGTCACCCTACTTATTCAACTTATATGAAGTGTACATCATGAGAAACGCTGGGCTGGAAGAAGCACAAGCTGGAATCAAGACTGCCAGGAGAGATATCAATAACCTCAGATATGCAGATGACACCACCCTTATGGCAGAAAGTGAGGAAGAACTAAAGAGCCTCTTGATGAAAGTGAAAGAGGAGAGTGAAAAAGTTGGCTTAAAGCTCAACATTCAGAAAACGAAGATCATGGCATCTGGTCCTATCACTTTATGGCAAATAGATGGGGAAACAGTGGAAACAGTGTCAGACTTTATTTTTTTGGGCTCCAAAATCACTGCAGATGGTCACTGCAGCCATGAAATTACAAGACCCTTACTCCTTGGAAGGAAAGTTATGACCAACCTAGACAGCATATGAAAAAGCAGAGACATTACTTTGCCAACAAAGGTCCGTCTAGTCAAGGCTATGGTTTTTCCAGTGGTCATATATGGATGTGAGAGTTGGACTATACAGAAAGCTGAGTGCCGAAGAATTGATGCTTTTGAACTGTGGTGTTGGAGAAGACTCTTGAGAGTCCCTTAGACTGCAAGGAGATCCAACCAGTCCATCCTAAAGGAGATCAGTCCTGGGTGTTCATTGGAAGGACTGATGTTGAAGTTGAAACTCCAATACTTTGGCCACCTGATGTGAAGAGCTGACTCATTTGAAAAGACCCTGATGCTGGGAAAGATTGAGGGCAGGAGGAGAAGGGGATGACAGAGGATGAGATGGTTGGATGGCATCACCAACGTGATGGACATGGGTTTGGGTGAACTCCGGAAGTTGGTGATGGACAGGGACGCCTGACATGCTGTGGTTCATGGGATCGCAAAGAGTCAGACACGACTGAGTGACTGAACTGAACTGAATGGGCTTCCCTGATGGCTCAGATGGTAAAAATCTGCCTGCAATGCAGGAGACTTGGGTTCGATCCCTGGGTGGGGAAGATCCCCTCGAGAAGGGAATGAATGGCTCCAGTATTCTTGCCTGAAGAATTCCATGGACAGAGGAGCCTGGTGGGCTATAGTCTATGGGGTCTCAAAGAGTCAGACAAGACTGACAGACTAACATTTTCACTTTCAGTGTCCATAATAAAAAGGAAAAGAAAACTGTAAGTAGCAATTGAAGATTGCTCTGAACTGCTTTGGCTTTTCTTCCTTGGTCCTGTCATCATCCAGCAAAGGAAACACACAATAAGAATACAAGACAGAACACAGAGCATTGGAGTGGGGCAGGAGAGGGAAGCCTTCTGTTAAATGTAAAGAGCTACATAAAACCTTCAGCCTGAGAGAGAATGGGAGAAAGTACTTTCTTGTGAGGTAACTATAATGGAGTATATGACAAATGCTGAAAGAAGATAGAACTTGAGAGCTCCTCTGGAGTAATAAACCCTTGAGTAAATTAGTTTGTCAATGTGTATCTCTATTATTATGCAGCGATACCCACCATGTTTTGATGTTTTAAAAGTGGAAAAAGTCATTTCAGCAGTGTAAGTACTTAAATCATGGGCATTGTATATACACCAGGATTGAAATCTTGTTTCTGTTTTTTTAAGTAATTATTTTTCCCCCTCCAATTTGAGCAAGTTATTTAACCTCCTCAAGGCTCGTTTTCTTCAGTTAAAAAATTATTAAAATGATTCATATGACATTCTGTGAAGAAAATGAGATTAAATCCTTACTATAGTATTTGTTACATGATATGTTATTAAATGTCATTTTGATTTTTAGCAAGTTTATTGTGACTATATGACTTTCCTTTTGTAGTGTAAATCTTGAGAGAATTTTAGCACAGTTTTCAAACCAAGTTTGACCTTCTTTGACCTTTCACATTTGACAACCTGCAAAATTTCCCTATTTTGACTTAAGTTCACTGTTGCAACATCTAGCACCTATCAGTGATTCAGAGCAACTATCAGTGATTAATAGCGCAAACTATGATGGTTTTGTGATGCAAGTCCAGCAGCATCATTATTATGGGGAAGGTATTAACACTGGAGAGATTAAAAGAACAACAAAATCCAAAGGAATAACGGTTGTGCTGAAAATCATTTTACTGAGAAGATAAAGATAGACTCAATTGCTTTCTTTTTCCATGATCTAGCTTTGATGATATATTCAATCAGTCTGGCACAGAGTCTACTGAACATCAACTGTGTGCTCCACCTCTGTTCTTAATGCTTGTTTCAGGTTGTTTTCAACAGTCTATTTGATAGAAACTACTCACTAATTCCCAGATCATTTAAGTGCCTCAGTCTTGGGAATATGCATACTAGATAGAATCTTGCAACTGACCTTAGCATTAATCCTGATCTCTAATGCTCCAACCAGCTTTGCAAAGGAAGTACATACTGAATAGACAGAAAAGTAAAGTGCTAACATCCAGTGTTTTATTTCTAAAAAACACCAAATGAATGTCTATTTACATAAGACTGATAATATGAATTATATTAGAGACTTTTTATTTAACAATCATTCTTTAACTTATTAAAGTTATACTAGACTTGACCACTCATAAGTGAATCAATAGTAGTGGTGGTTTAGTCGCTAATTTGTGTCCTACTCTTGCAACTCCATGGACTGTAAGCCAACCCAGCAATCACCCTGCACGTCCTTCATTACAGGGGTGAATCGGTATAGAGTGCTAAATAGCATTTTGTCAAAACTGAGCTGTAGTCTCTTATTTTTGTTTTCCTCTTGAATTCTATTCTCCCTGAACTCATGCAGCTTCTGTTAATGCCAACAAAATGAATAAGCAGAAAATAGACTCCCACAGTGGCAGTTGAGTGCAATTTTAATAGTGAAATTTTAATCTAAACTTTAATGACAGGAATGTAATTTTTTTAATGAGAGTAACTTTTGGGCTATATTTGAATTCTAATTCTTACTTCCTGTTTGCTTATATTCAAATATTTCTGTTTTGACACATGCAATTAAAATAGTCAAGATTTTAAAGCAATCATTCCTGGGAAAGATATTTCTTTTTCTCTTCTTCTGCTTCTTCTAAAGGAACTATATATGTCAAATTCACTGCCAAGTGAATATCACTTACATATTCTAATATTCTAAGCTCAATTTATTTTTTAATTTTCCCTTACATTTTTCATCACCTGCCATGCCATACTATAACTTAACATATCCTAATGAGTTCACACTGCTTGCTGGGGCATGAATGAAGTTCCTAATCAAAATGAAGTCATTATTATGAATATACTTCTAATAGTAAATTCTGTCCTTAATCATTAAAAATGGTTGTTTTGTGTCCAAAGGTTACTTTCTTTCTTGTAACATAATGGACTCTTTCCTTAGCCTTTATCTTTTATCCTGAAAAGTATGCAGTTTTGTGATCCAATGAAACTTCTTCTCATGACCCCATCCTTTCAAGGAAATATGTGACATGATCACAAATGGAAACTTATTAAAATTTAGCATTTGAACACTTGGCAAAGGCAAAATCTCCAGATAGGTAGATACATTTCTTAAATTAATTCATTAGCTGAAATGTAGGTAAAGGCGAAGAAGGTAGAAAGAAGGCCAAATCTTGTTATGGGCCATCTAGTTTCCAAAATTGATCATTTAGTTTTCAAACGGTTGGTTGTAACTTCTTGTGTAGTTTTTAATGGATGCTGCTGATACCTGCCCTCCAAAAAAACTCCAATAGAAACAGAAAAATCATCAATAAGACCTATTCCTAGGATGTATACCCAAGAAATATACATAAATGCATTTCTCCAGTATCTCCAAGATCAAGTTTGCAAACTAACACTATGAAGCATATTCATTCTTTCATTCATACCTTAAAAAATTATTGCGATATGGTGGTAGATAAAGAAGAGTTGGGGATTCCCTGGTAACTCAGCTGGTAAAGAATCTGCCTGCAATGCAGGATACCCTGGTTTGATTCCTGGGTTGGGAAGATCAGCTGCAGAAGGGATAGCCTACCCACTCCAGTATTCTTGGACTTCCTTAGTGGTTCAGCTGGTAAAGAATCTGCCTGCAATGTGGGAGACCTGGGTTTGATCCCTGGGTTGGGAGATCCTCTGGAGAAGGGAATGGCTATACTCTCCAGGGCTTTAACCTAGAGAATTCCATGGACTGTATAAGTCCATGAGGTTGCAAAAAGTTTTTGACATGTTACTGTATTCCTGGAGCTAAATGATATCAAAGACAAAATAAAGGACAGAACGGTACGGACCTAACAGAAGCAGAAGATATTAAGAAGAGGTGACAAGAATACACAGAAGAACTATACAAAAAAGATCTTCATGAACCAGATAATCACAATGGTGTGATCACTCACCTAGGGCCGGATATCCTGGAATGCAAAGTCAAGTGGGCCTTAGGAAGCATCACTACAAACAAAGCTAGTGGAGTTGATGGAATTCCAGCTGAGCTATTTCATATCCTAAAAGATGATGCTGTGAAAGTGCTGCACTCAATATGCCAGCAAATTTGGAAAATGCAGCAGTGGTCTCAGGACTAGAAAAGCTCAGTTTTCATTCCAGTCCCAAAGAAAGGCAATGCCAAAGAATGTTCAAACTACTGCACAATTGCACTCTTCTCACATGCTAGCAAAGTAATGCTCAAAATTCTCCAAGCCAGGCTTCAACAGTACATGAACAGTGAATGTTCAGATGTTCAATCTGGATTTAGAAAAGGCAGAGGAACAAGAGATCAAATTGCCAACACTCTGTTGGATCACAGAAAAAGCAAGGGAGTTCCAGAAAAACATCTACTTCTGCTTTATTGACTATGCCAAAGCCTTTGACTGTGTGGATCACATCAAACTGTGGAAAATTTTTCAAGAGATGGGAATACCACATCACCTTACATGTCTCTTGAGAAATCTGTACGTAGGTCAAGAAGCAATAGTTAGAACCAAACATGGAACAATGAGCTAGTGCCAAATTGGGAAACAATTACATCAAGGCTGAACATTGTCAACCTACTAATTTAACTGATATGAAGAGTACATCGTGTGAAATGCTGGGCTAGGTGAAGCACAAGCTGGAATCAAGATTGCCGGGACAAATATCCATAACCTCAGATATGCAGATGACAGCACCCTTATGGCAGAAAGCAAAGAAGAACTAAAGGGCCTCTTGATGAAAGTGAAAGAGGAAAGTGAGAAAGCTGTCTTAAAATTCAACATTCAAAAACAAAGATCATGGCATCTGGTCCCATCACTTCAGGGCAAATAGATGGGGAATCAAAGAAAACAGTGACAGACTTTATTTTCTTGGTCTCCAAAATCACTGCAGATGGTCACTGCAGCCATAAAACTAAAAGACACTTGCTCCTTGGAAGAAAAGTTATGACCAACCAAAACAGCATATTGAAAAGCAGAGCCATTACTCTGCCAACAAAGGTCCATCTACTCAAAGCTATGGTTTTTTCAGTAGTCATGTAGAGATGTGAGAGTTGGACTATACAGAAAGCTGAGTGCTGCAGAATTGATGCTTTTGAACTGTGGTGTCAGAGAAGACTCTTGAGAGTGCCTTGGACAGCAAGGAAGTCAAACTAGTCAATCCTAAAGGAAATCAGTCCTGAATATTCATTGGACGGACTGATGCTGAAGCTGAAACTCCAATACTTTGGCCACCTAATGTGAAGAAGTGACTCCTTGGAAAAGACCTTGATGCTGGGAAAGATTGAAGGCTGGAGGAGAAGGGGATGACAGAGGATGAGATGGCTGTATGGCATTACCACCTCGATGGATATTAGTTTGAGCAATCTCTGGGAGTATGTGATGGACAGGGACACCTGGCATGCTGAAGTCCTTAGGGTCGCAAAGAGTTGGACATTACTGAGCAACTGAACTGAAATGAAAGTATAATTAAAGGAAATAAAATTGATACAATGAGAATTCTTAACTCATAGGGTTATTTTGAGGTTTAATTGAGTTAGTTTTAAGACTTTTGTAAGTACTAGCTGCTGTAATAATTATTTTTACTAGAGTGTTGAAACTATTGGTATTAATTATTTTAACCTTTTTATTATTTTGCCTTGCATTTGAGAAGAGGGATAGGAAAGTAGAAACGGAAGATGAAGGCAGCATGGGATGGGAGGGAAGGAGGATAAAAATGGAAAAAAAATGGAAAGAGCCAGTAAGACTGAGTGAAGTACTAAGTTAAAGAGAAAGAGGCAGAGAGAGAGTGAGTGAGTAAGTTTGAGATCAAGCTGCTTGAAAGTTTTTACACAATATTACTGTAAAACTATTATTCATAACTAGTTTTACTTAGTAGTAGTAGTGGTAGTCATTCAGTCTTGTCCAACCCTTTGCAACCCCATGAACTGTAGCCCACCAAGCTTGTCGGTCTATAGAATTCTCCAGGCAAGAATACTGGAGAGGGTTGCCATTCCCTTCTCCAGGGGATTTTCCTGACCCAGGGATCAAACCTGGGTCTCCTGCATTGTAAGTAGATTCTTTACCATCTGAGCCACCAGGAAACCCCACTAAGTTTTATATAGACAAGCAAGAAAAGATATAGAGAGGTAAACAGTCTTGGGACAGTGTGAATTCTCTGCTTTTTGGTTTGAGATCTTTTTATTTATTTGTTGCTTGTTTTCTGTTTCATTGTTAATTAACACAATGACCTTACCAGACATAATAAATAATCTTTCACTCAATTTTATTTAGATGTAATTTCCTCCCTCAATTCTCTACTTAGCACCCTGATAGATAATTTCACTCTTCTTAGGCAAGATCAGCTTGTATTGCTTCTGGAGTTATTCATTTATTTATCTGGAGTTATTCAGTTATTCATTCATCCAAAACAAACTATAATTGTTTATAGTTCTGAAAAAGTAGATCTAGGGGAGATACTTCATTTGTTGGATAAGTACGGTGGACTGCAGCTGGGCCCAGAGGAACTTTTCAGGAAGAAAAGAAGCAGGAAGATACAACTGAGAAAATGCCTTCATTATTTTTAACTTTCCTTTTTTTTTTTTTAATTCCTCTTAACATTGCAACTGCTTTCTCATGGAGTAGACTTTTGACTATTTTTATTTATTAAACCTAATCAATTTCAAAGTGAGACATTTCACAATTTCAAAGTGTTAATACACTATTGACCAAAGTATATCTACTCAATGTCAAAATAAGGTTAAAAATAAGATTAAAAAATAGGGTTCTTCTGATTATGTTGAAAAGTGATAGCACTGAAAAATCATAACTTCTTTGGGAATCTCTTTATAGATATATTACAGATTAAGCAGGTAAAAAGTAGGCTTGATGATGAAATCAGAAAAACATAGTTCTAAAATTTCTAAAGACTTAAAAATGTTGAAACAAAACAATTAAATTGGAAGTCTTTTAAAAGTTGCACGTGGAAAGCCAACTTGTAAGTGGTTTACAAAGATCGTGGAAGAAGTCCATGTATCACCAAGGGGTGGGGGTGGGATTGTAAATTATATTCCTCCACTCCCACATGTAGGGACAGTACTAATACACAGGACATAGCAAAACTGTACAGTGGCATTGTGAAGGTGAAAAGTTTTCAAAGATAATATTATCCATATTTCTTTTTTTTAATCCATATTTCTTTTCCCTCCAATATGGGATGGGAGAGAAGAACAGAGGGAGGAAAAAAAGAGGGAGAGATAGTGAAAGTGAGTAAGGTACTAAGTTAGAGAGAACTATGTGTAACCTGGTTCAAGCCAGTTTAATTTGATTAGCCTTATTTTCTTCAGTTATAAAATGCTAAGTGCAATATATACCCCAGAAAGATGTGAACATAAATAATGATTATTACTTTTTAACTAACAGTTTTGAGTGTTGTCCATGTGCCAGTTACTGTGTTCAAAGCACCCTACATGTATACTATTAAAATTATATGAGTTAATGCATACTAAAATACCTGGTAGGATGCCTGACAAATGGTAGGCATTAAACTGTCAATTTGTTTTCAAGTGATATACAAATAGGTATTACAAATAAATACAACTATAGATAAAGCTGAATAGACAAAGAAGCTGTCTTTAGTGAACATATATATTAATACCAGTTAATAGCAGACCTGTAAATTGATAAAGACAACACCAAGTAGTAAGTGTTATTATATTGATAAACACAAAGAAAGAGATGGTGCAGAGGAGGAAATAACCACACAATGTACTCCAGGGTACCACTTTTGTCTTTCCTTCTTCTGCTTCTCTATTTCCTCATCTTTTCCAGTCTCTCATCTATTATCTTAAGAAATGTTCAAAATTAAGAGTGAATGCAACTTTATTATAGAAGGTGAAGGAACATTCAATTCCCATTCCTCTTCTTTCCCACATCAAGTTCCCTTTGCAAAGCTGCTATAAATTGGCATAATCAATCATCTTTTAGCTCTTGTCTTTTTTAAGTTTAGCACTTATATTGCTTTGTATTATGTTGTGAGTGAAAGCTATACTGGAGATTGTGTATTTGATGTGACAGAAGTCAGTAACTAAACTGAATTCTTGCTTAATGAGGCAGAAAGTCTCTTTTAATGAATGGGATTAGTTGCTATAAAGAAACCTCAACAAATGAAAACAACCAAAAAACTGTAAAAAACAAAAACAAAAACCAGTCAAACTTATGTCTGCACTAGTGATCTTTCAGCTATGACTCTAGTGTGAAATGATTCATTTTAGGCACCTGATAGTTTTCTTGCTATCTACCTGTTCAGAGGAAGCCTGATGTCAAGCAGCATAACAGAGTTGTCCATCACTGAAGTACTCCTAACATTACATAAAGCATGAATAAACATGAGAAAGATTCCAAGATTTAACAGCTAAAATGTCCTAGATGCTCAATTAAATGTGATCTCATACAATATTTGGTTTCAGTCACTCGATTTTGTCTGCAACTCCATGGGCTGTAGCCCGTCAGGCTCCTCTGTCTGTGAAATTCTGCTTAAACTGAACTACTTTTAAAACTTTGGTGTGTGAGCCAATGAGTAAGACAATTTATAATATATTCTCAGTACTCCATTTTTTCTCTTTGCTTGTCATCTATCATTTTATTCTAGAGAAAAGAAAAAATCTCAGAACTTTGCCTTAGGCAGGATTGACTTTCTTTCCCTCTGATGCTGTTTTCCTTGATAGCAGAGCAGAGTACTCGGATTTTGTTTGTTTGCTTCCTTGTCTCTCTATAGACCATACTAGTTGACTTGCTTTCTGTTTTCATGTTCCTCATCCCTTCACCAAGCAAGCAGAGTTCTCAGCGCAACTTAGATATCTTTCGAGAAATGTCGTTTCCAAACTTTAGCTGAAGTATCATTTTTTCACACGCAAAGGTATTACTTGGGGAAGCTTGTTAAAAATTCAGGTCTCTGGAAATCAGCCCCAGAGATTCTGATTCACTTGATATGGGATAGAATGATGGAATCTAAAATTTTTGTAAGAAAACTGTTAGAGGTCCTTAGCCCTTGGAGAAACATGATTCTAGGCTGTGGGTAATCCTGGCCTCAGCCTCATTACTTCTGGATAATGGGACATTTCTACAGCTTCTTTAATGGCCTCAGTACCAGGTTACCAGTATTCCTTTCCTCAAAATGCCCTACCATCTTTGACATCCATTTTGATGAACTTCCTAATACTCTAGTCTGAAAAATGTTCAAATCCCTCTTGATCGCAATCTTTAAAAGTTATATATCAGATTTTGGCACTATTTTGAATTGTTTCAACATTTTACATTTTTGTTTTTGAAAATATCTTCTTGATGTGAAAACAATTTATCCTAATTTTCTCACTTCTTAATTTGAATAAACTTGTCAAAGTTACTCCCACTTGTCAATAAGGTCTTCAGTCTTTCAAACTGCCCTTATTTATCCAATTAATCATGATAATCAAAACCTCCAATTATTCAATACATACTGTGCATTAGGCCCTGTACTCATAATCTGACATCATTTTTCAAAGTCCTGTGAGGACATAATTACATTTTACAGTGTAAATGAGGCTCAAGGAGATAAAGCAATATAACCAAGGATACATTGCTTGTAAATGCTGACTGAAACAGCTTTCTTATTCAACTTAGATAAAATGGTCAAGACATAAAGTTTTCTTGGTTGTAGTAGACTTTCCATGGTACTCATCCATTCTTGCCTATATATACTTACTTAACTCTGCCTTTTATCTGGAATGCTTTATAAAACCAATGAATTAATCAAGACATCAAACTTCATATCTTTTGTATTTGAAAACTCTCCTGTTTTTCCTCCCACTTAGCACTTGTCATAGACTGTCTTCTGTGAGTTATTTATATATGTGTTTCCCCTCAACCAGAATGTGAACTCCTGGAACAAGAATCAGGATGTGGTAGGAAGAGCTCTCTCTATGGAGCTGGGTAGACCTCACTACAAATCATAGTTTCAATGCTTGACCAAATGATCTTGACAAGATCCATCGTCTCTACTCCTTAGTTTATTATCCATCAGAATGAATATTACTTATCACACAGGGTCATGGTGCTGATTAAATAATGAGTGGTTCATATCAATGTATCTGGAATAGCACCTTGAATATAGCTGGCATGATAAATTCTGAACTATAAGTTACACTGATTCCTGTCTTTAACCTATGCCCCCCACAATACTAATTAGCAAAAAGGAGGTCACATTTATTACATACACTAGAAATATAGGAGAAAAGTAGGCCAGAACAGGATCTGTAGAAACAGCTACTTGTTGTTGATATGATTTGAGAAAAAAAGTACATTTCAAGCTTAATCCTTAGAAGGATATGTCTGTTTAAATTAGCCTTGACATATTTGCACAATACTTCCCAAATTAAAAAAAAAAAATGACAAATAAAGTTGAGGAAAATCTCCAATTTAATCACATCTTATTCAGCGTATTTAACTGAGTCAATAAGAACTAGAGGACTTATGATTAACTTCTATAGTCATAGCTTTTTTCCAACAAAATTAATATGTATGCATAAATCTATTATACCACAGTGTCAATCACATCTCTATAGGAATTTCAAATGTTTTCCCGTAAGACAGTATGTGATAATACTTGCAAAAGCCATCCCAGGGTATCTCATCAAAGTGTCAAAATGGAGTTAATCATTTTGAGCTAAATAACATAGAGAATTAACTATTTCCTAAACCATAAACTGAATACTTGTGAAGGTCTTATTAAACCACTGACAATTTTATATAAACTATATTATACATGGGTAGTTTTATTTGCTAGTTATGTCAGCTTTGTATGTTTACTATATCTGAAATTTTTCTTAAAAATATGTCACTTGGTCATTGCTTTATTACCTTTATTTTCCAAGTAAAATGGATAGAGTTCTTTGTTATAAATGTATTATACGATTAACACAGCTATAAGTGAACATGGTTAACTGGCCTTCATGGGACTTTTCCTCAGTCAGGCAGCTAACTCAAATTGACTCTCCAAAATATATTGTTTCTCAATGCCAGATTCAATTTCTTCAGAAGGTTGCTAGTGTGTATAAGGGCTCTGCCCCTCTTTTCTGAACATTTTGTGTCTTACAAGGTTGTGACACTATGCCAGATTATTTTTATCTTGTTATCATGGAACAAAACCCAGTGAAAGCCTGAAGCCAATATTACACATTGTTATATGATTGTTCAAGGGCAGAGCGATACTCAGTTTCATTAAGGGACAGCCTTTCAATGTCAAGGGACCAAAGGGTTTGATAAAACTGGAGTTCTCTGGTAGTCCAAAAAGAAAAATGTGGCCAGTACTCCATCACCATTTGAGAAGAGAAGTCTTAGTGTTTGCTGTTGGCATGGCTTATAAGAGAGATCTAATTCTAGAGATTATTCAGATCAGCAACAGTTTCTTTTCAAAGGCTAACCTTCAGGTTCCTCTCTCTTTAAACTTAAGTGATGGGAACAGGCAAGGCATATTTTAATGAGGCAAGATACTTGTATTTTAGGGTATGAATGGTCAGGGGCTATATGAAAGGTTAGAATATAACCTTATATTCTAAGGTTAATGTTGAAATTACATGGGTTGCATTTTTAAACATAGGTATAGCTAAAAACTAGATCAACAATGAAGACACATAAATAGAAATAATAACTCTGACAACTTTACCCAAATATATGCCTCAGTTCTGTAAGTTCTTTTTCTTTGATCTGCAGGTCATCTTCTAATCTTTCTATTACAATAACATAAGATTCACTGACTTTCTTCTTCCATTCATCTAGTAAAGAAAAACAAAAAGGGACTGATTCATAGCTGTGCTTTGCAAAATGTAGACACAGCTCATAACACACAAGTGATTAAAACTCTGTTCTTACTCTGAATTAAACAATACTTAATTTAAATTACTGATTGAGCTTAAAATGCAGATGTTTATATTTAAAAGGCAATCATATAGAATTGTAGTAATTAAAAACCCATTTGATACTGGATAATATATTTACATAGAAGAATATATTTGACTTATTTCATTTGATTTTATTGCATTATAATTATAGCAATCTCTAGTTGCTAGACAAGAGTTTTTAGGTTTTAAGTACTAGATACTTAAGATGTAATCCTAAAATCCCTATATTCAACAGTATTCCAAATTTTTTTCTTTAGCATTATACCTAGGAACTAAAACACTAGGGTATTATAAGAAATTTTGTGATTTTTTTCTAAAGATCTTTCAGAGAAAAAATAATTTGATAATTATTAACACAGATAATGTTAACACTTTTGCATAAATCTTGTCTTGTCCTCTCGCAAAAATTAGCAGATATTCCATTGAAATGTTAACTATATATATCACCTACTGAATTATATTACATTTAAAGATATAGGAATAATTACCAGTACAAGTTTGCGTTGGTCTGGATTTATAATTTCCCATTTGTTAGAAGTTTCTTCTTTTCCCCAGCGCAGTTCCTCAGGTTGCAAGATTCCAAGTTTAAGTGCAGTGACAGTCCAGTTGAAAAATACTTTGATAGTCTGGCTAAAAATAAGCTGACTGCCAAATGGAATGCCATGCAACAATGACAAAGAACAAAATAGTTTGTGGTTTCAAGGGTGAAATCATGAAAGGAATTAATCAGTCTATTTAAAAGAGCTATAGCAAAGATAAAGAGTAAATGTTTCCATATGATTATCTGCCTCTATCCATTGATTATCTACCCATATGTACTTTGATGGGCATTTCTTTTAATCTAGAAAGTCATTCTGTTACATCTGAGGTTCAGAAAGAGCTATTAAAACTACCTAGATCATCTTTCAGGATCATTTTCTCCTAGGCCAAAGTAAAGGTTGTTGGAAAATGGTGACTCATGATAGAATTTGTCTCAATAGAATATAAATAATGGAAATCAACATCCTATGGCATGCTACTAATAGAAATGAATGTGAATTTGGCCTACAGTAGAGCTACAAAATTATTTTTCCAGGAAGAAATTCTCAACATAGACCATGATTAATTTATATCACTTGTTGATTATATTGACCGTGAGTCTCAGATAAGGATCTAAGACAGTGATTTCTGCAAACAGCAATTCATAACATAACAATGACAAGAACAATAAGATTACAGATAATAAGATGGAATGCTTAGCGTGCCCGACACTACCTAAGTGTTTCATATACATCTTGTCATTTATACCTTATACAATCCTGCAAGGTGTATAGTATTCTCATCTTGTAGATGAGAAAATCCAGATTTGCTAGCAGGTAGAGGAATCTGAAATAAATTCTGAGTCTATATGATTCTAAAGTCCAAGTTAGATATTACACTTCACAGTGGCATTTCTCCTTGTACATGCATATTTCTATTGATATAAATGAACTCAGGGTATGATGTAGAATAAATGGAAAACCCAGAGATTTTCAACTATATATTTCTTTTGGATAATGTAATTATTTATACCTAGAATACACACACGTCAATCTTGAAATCCTCCTCTAGAGGCTATACTTTCAATGTAATGCACATGAATTTCCTATTTGTTAAAGTTGAATGTTCAAATAACTGCTTCTTTTTGAAGCAACTGCTTAGGCAAATTAATCATTTCCCACAACTTTTTCTCAGCAAAGGTAATCTAAGTTCCAGAGGGACGGTCTCTATACTGATCAGATATAGTTAAAGTCGGTATCTAACCTTATGGACATCTCTGTCCTCCCCTGGATATAATTCTCCTGATTTCTCCTCCCTCAGTATATGCTGCCAGGGCCATTGATTGCTACACTGTGGTGGCCTCTGGTTACTTGATCCATGCACTCAGCATTTTCCTTGTTTGAGGACTTTAGCTATACCAGCTTTCAGAACTTGTGTGATGCCCATTCCTTTAGGTCAGAAAGTCCTTGCTTTCCCCAGACATGCTCTTCTCAGGCTCACTGGCCTAGGCACCTGACTTCCTAAATGCTTGGTACTGGAGACCAAGCATTCAGTCCCATCCTGAAGTACTAAAGACCAAACTAGATAGTCTTTTTAAAGAGGCTGGCAATCTCCCAGAGCTACACCTTGGGAAGTAACATACAAGTTCCCTTCTCTCAGATTTCCATAGTTTTCATACCTTGAATCAAGAGGAACAGGGATGGGAGCCAGGGCTTTTGACTTTCTTGAGGACATCTAAATCTGTTTTTTCCCGATCTTCTTTCTTATTTCTCTCTCCACTATTCCAAACCTTATAACTCTGTGTATAAGTGGGTGTGCATTGCCTCTACCAATGAAGGAAAAGCTAATTCTAATATCATCTTACACTGTCTTTTCAAATTCCCCTTTGGTACATAAATGTAACGCATTGATTTTTAGGATTTTTCCTTTTAATTTTTGCAAATATTTTTATTATCTCAGAAAGCTTGGCTCTTACAAATGAAAGCTTTGACTTTCAAAGCTACAATTTTTGCAATAGGTTTTAAAATCCAATCAACAACTCAATTGAATTTTTCTATACCCTGAGGCAGTAAATTTTGCTAAAAATGGTGAAAATGATAATCTCAATACCTAAAATATTAAATGCTATTGAATTTCCTGCTTCCAAAGGAACTATCTATTAGCCCTTTGTGACTGTGAGTCAAGGTCATGGGTTGACGGCAATACAGATGCCTTCAGGGACATGAAGAAAAGGCTGGAATAAGTAAATGATCCAGGATAACAATCCTGCTTTTCTTTCCTAAGGAATCCTGGAGGGAATCCACACAGAAGCAGGAAATATTTCCTCCATTGCACTGTATATCTCTGTAAAAATTACTTCTTTTTACCTTGAGTTGATAACATGCTGTAAATCGAGCATGATCTGAGATTTTCAGAAGTGCAGAATGTCAAATATTATCAAAAACAAAACCCAATTAAAAAAATGACATTAGTCATTTTTCTCAACTTCTCAAACTTTAGTGAGAGTAAACACTACCTGAGAAGCTTTGTGAAAACAAAAACCAGGCCTCTTTACCCAGAAACTCTGATGCAGTAGATCAGGAGTAGGGCTTAGAATCTAATTTTAATAGGCATCCCTAGTGATTCTAAAGAAGATGCTTACTTGAAGTTTTGAGGAGCACTATTTTAAGATGGCTTAAAGTGAGATGCATACTCACCAGGAATTTTCTGAGTCTCTGAATTCCATGTATGGGAAAAGAGGAGAGAAAATTGAGATAAAGACAAAAAGAAGATTGTTTCACATTTTCAGTAGGTTCTATCCTATGGTAATCACTGAGGCAATATGTGATTTGGCTATACATCTATAGACCCATGGGCTTCCCAGGTGGTGCTAGTGGTAAAGAACCTGTCTGCCAATGCAGGAGAAATAAGAGAAGCAGGTTCAATCCCTGGGTCAGGACAATCCCCTGGAGAAGGTCATGGCAACTCATTCTAGTATTCTTGCCTGGAGAATGCCACAGATGGAGGAGCCTGGTGGGTTATGGTCCATAGTGCTGCAAAGAGTTGGACACAACTAAAGCGACTTAGCACGCACACATGCATATAGTCCTGTACTATAAAACTGAATCACAAAAGTGGAAACAATCAAGATGCATTTTACAGGTGAATAAACAAATGTGCATGTACATTCATACAATGCAAACTTATCCAGCAATTAAAGAAAGGAGCTACCAAGCCAAGAAAAGTCATGGAATAACTTTAAATGAGTATTGCTAATTTAAAGAGTCAGTCAGATAAGGCTGTACACTATATGATTCCAACTACATTTTGGGAAAGGCAAAACTATGGAGACAGTAAAAAGATAAGTGGTTGCCAGGGGAGCAGTGAGAAGGGGAGGGGGAAGAGGTGGAACACAGGGAATCTTGAGGGCAGTGAAATTATTCTGCATGATATTCTAATGGTAAATATATGCCATTATATATTTGGAAGAAACCACAGAACTATAAAATAGTAATGCAAACTCTGAATTTTAGTTAATAATGTATCAATAACAGTTCATCAATGATAACAAATGTACCAAACTAATTTGATATATTAATAATAGGGGAAACTGTTCTGGGGGAAAGGAAAGAATGAGTATACGGAAACTCAATACTTTCTGCTCAGTAATTCCTGTAAATCTACAACTGCTTTAACAAAAGGGTCTTATTAATTTTAAAAATTTTTTATTGGAATATAGTTGATTTACCATGTTGTATTAGTTTCAGCAGTACAGTAAAGTGAATCAATTATACATAAACATACTGTTGTTGTTCAGGCGCTAAGTCGTGTCCCGCTCTTTGTGATCCCATAGACTGCAGCACACCAGTCTTCCCTGTCCTACTCTGTCTCCCAGAATTTGCTCAAACTCATGTCCATTGAGTCAGTGATGCTATCTAACCATCTACTCCTTTTTTGGGGGGTACTTCCCAGGTGGCTCAGCGTTAGAGAAACTGAGTGCCAATGTAAAAGATCCAGGAGATGTGGGTTCGACTTCTGGGTTGGGAAGATACCCTGGAAGATAAAATGGCACCCCACTCCAGTATTCTTGCCTGGAAAACCCCATGGACAGAGGAACCTGGCAGGCTACAGTCCATGGGGTCACAAAGAGTTGGACACAACTGAATATTCATGCATTATTTTTTTAGATTCTTTTCCCGTAGAAGCCTTTGCAGAGTATTGAGAAGAGTCTCTTGCACTATATAGTGGGTTCTTATTAGTTATCTGTTTTATATATAGTGGTGTGCATATGTCAACCCTAATTTCCCAGTTTATCCCTTCCCTTTACTTCCTGGTAATCATAAGTTAGCTTTTTACATATGCAACTCTACTTCTTCTGTTTTTGTCTTTTGTTTTAAAGAGTTTTTTTTCCCATGCAGACCATTACAGAGTATTGAGTCAAGATCCCTGTGCTATACAGGAGGTTAGTGTTAATTGTCAATTTTAAATATAGTAGTGTATATATGTCAGGCCCAATCTCACAATTTACCTCTAACCCCTTCCCCTAATCCTCTGGTAACTGTAAGTTTGTAGAAAAGGTCTATTATTCTTTTTTAATTCAGGAAAATATAAATAAACACGAACAGAAACAGTAACTCCTTAGCAAGACCACTTGAATTTTTCCAGGCGTGTTTGTTTATAACTCATAAAGACAGACTATCTCTACGGAATACATAACTAACAGTATTTGTTTTTCTTTTTTTTTGTTTTTCTTTTACACTTGCTTGTATGTATGTGTTTTTTCATTCAAAATGTCAGGGTAGATTTAGTAAATACCTTATTTCTTCAGCTATTCCTTTTTGACTAACATTCATGTTCTACTGAATTGCCTAAGTCTAATGTAAATGGTTTCATCTTTTCAACTGATTCATCAGAACAGTTCAGCACATACATTGATATTCTAATACTTCTGCAATAAGCCTATCTACATTCTTTTTGAATTCCTTTATTTTTGGTTATATGATTTATTTATCCCAACCTACGCTTGTGCATCTACTATTTTTATTTTATACTAGTCTCTTCATAAATATTTTAAAGGATGCTTTCGAGATGAAAAATACAAATTTGACCTTGACCCTTCTTCTATCTTTATGATTCCAGCAGAGAAATTATAAAGAACATGTACCTCATGAAATCAAACCGATGCACTTAAAACAATTTTTATCATATTTAGGACTGTGAATTCACACACACTTAAACCTAGATGATTCTTCCGTTGTTTATATAAGGTCTTGTTAAGATGTGCCCAAGTTTTAAAAGTTTAAATTTTTGATGTGTTGCATCTGATTGACAAGTAATTAAAAGAATCATAGCTTTAAAAATAATAGGCCAGAATTACTAATTGATATATATTTAGGTTTCTGTCTTCTTTTAATAAACATTATGCATATTGAAACAAAGTTATCTAAAATAAAAACTGAACACTAAGATGTCTGTATCTATTCAATTAAAAACATTCTTTGATTAATTTCTTTTCAAACAACATATTTTTACATTAGACAAGCATAATTTGTAACATTATTATTGTTAAACAAATTTCCTTTCTTTTCCATTAGAATATCTAAATTTACAGTATTTTGGGTGGAACTATAAATCACCATTAGGAGTCTGAACATTGTTGAGGTAATATTCAGATTAATCCTCAAAAATGAATAGGACATGCTATATAATATTTAAAGTAACTATTGTATGAAAATGAAAGCAAATGTGAAAAAATCAGTATCACAGTAATTTTAACTGGTGCTCTCAGTATCTCTAACTGTGAGAGTATATTAAAGAAAGAAAAAATATCACTATTTTTATTTCCAATATACTACAACTGAAAATGAAAAGATTTTAATTTTTCTTGTACCTTCCTTTGTTGCTGAGTGAACATGTAGTAGAGCTAATTAAAGAATCTAAATTAAACAGTAATATTTCTGTCAGTGTCTAAAACTTTCTTTCCAAAATTGACAGGACTTCTTTCAGTTGTCAGCTCAGCTCTTCATTGGTTGATTGATTCATTTATTTACTCAATAAGCATGAACAGTATCTAGCACTCCAAAGAGATCATGGGGCCAGTGACAGACATGGAAATAGGCAATTGTAATATAGTATCTGTCTTATGATGGATATATATATGACTCATAATGAGAAGGTACATCAAATAAAGCCAAGCTTTCAATTGGAAAATATTTCTTTGAGGTATTAAAACCATCAGACCAATCTAAACTTCATGACTCAAGACTACTTTCGTTGTTTCATCATCCTATTTCCCTCCTCCTCAGAGTCTGATGGCCTGCTAAGGTAATATTATTGTTTTACAATTATAGTTCAGTTAATAACTACTTATTATTTTGGGGCAAATACCATTTCCATGTCTGAGGTTCCTCATTTAAAGACAAATGGAAAAAAGTGGACAAAGGAAAAAAATGGTTTTACTTAATTGAAGTTTTTCTTTATCATTTATCCACTTGTGTCTGTGTCTCAAAGTGAAATAGGTAAGATAAATTACTTAAAGCTTCAAACAATGGATCTATATAACATGTGGTTGTTAAAGAGCCTGCTGAGTGATGTCATATGACCAGTTCTTTGCTTAGACCCTCCAAGCAGGAACAATCTCAGTAAGTAGTCTGTCCAAGCATGGTCATCATTATTTTTGTCACATGCCCTATACTGTATCTTCTTAGTGGTAGAACAGTGATAATGGTTACCATGCCATACAGCTTCCTGCCATCTTCCTTTCAATTTGATATCATGTCAGTGTTAGAAATAGCATCATTCTTTGGCATGTACACAAAGTTCCTGATCTCCCCTCTGTTTACATTGTCCACCTCAGTATTCCACCAATCAGAACTGACCTTGACTCAATTGTAAAATGTATTTTATCCATGTTACACTATAGTAGGAGAATTAACCTGGCTCCCTAAACAGTTGAAATTTCACAACATACAATCTTGAATATAAATTAAAAGCAGTGTTATGGTTAAATTGGTGTAAAGTTGTTGGGGGTACAAAAAAGTCAATTTTTACCCACAGCTTCATTAACAGATCAATACTTTTGGCTGGGTGAATCAACAGAAAGTCACAGTTTATAGGTCTACACAGTATCTGATTTCTTCTTGCAGGGGCTATTGTCTCTGAAGCCAATTATCAGGGGACCTATTATAACAAGTAATGTTTTAGTATATCCTTAATACCAGGCAGACTTTTAATAATAAACCCAAGTTCAGTGCTTCCAATTTTACAGTCAATATATGTCTTAATATACTTATATCTAATTTTACTGGCATTCAAATAATATATCCTTCCCATCCAGAATTTAATAATATAAAATATATAAAATATAAAATAAAAAATATGTTTTAAATTAGACTTTGTGAACAGTTACATACATTTTATTCATAATTTTATGTCTTATCTTTAATTTGGATTACCCAGTTCAGTTCAGTTGCTGAGTCGTGTCCGACTCTTTGGGACCCCATGAACTATATAGCCCAAGAGGTTCCTCTGTCCATGGGCTTGTGTGAGTGAAAGTCGCTCAGTTGTGTCCAACTCTTTGTAACCCTATGGACTATAGATTATCCTGGCAAGAATATTGGAGTGGGTTGTTGTTTCTTCCTACAGGGGATCTTCCCAACCCAGGGATCAAACCTGCTCTCCTGCATTGGCAGGCAGATTCTTTGCCACTGAGCCACTTGGAAAGCCCCAATATATGTATACACTTTTCACAAAAACAATAATACAACAAACTGACATTGTGAAGTCCTACCCTGAGTAAAGCCTATATGAAGGCAACATCTACTTCTATTAAAGCACTTATTAGAGATGATAGAACTAATGCCTTCATTTCTCCTGTTAGGCTGTGAACAGCTTAAGAGCAGAAATTGTGTCTTACTCACTTTTGCATTTCAAACAGCCTAGCACAGAGCCAGACAGATATAAATTTAATTGTTTTGGTTTGAATCGAACTGAACTAAACTGAACCAAACTGTATTAGATTGAAACAATTAAATTGAATAGACTCAATCTCTTCAGTAAGGGAAATATTGCTCAGGTCTAAAACAGAGGTAAAGTGAGTAGAGATGAAACCATGGCCAATTCTGTAGACAAAATGTGGCAGTATTTTGAAATTCCATGCAAAGATAAATAATTCTAATCTCTTTATGTTTTCTCATCTTCCCTTTAAAATTTTACCTATATCTTAAGAAGTTTTTGCATTACTTGGAGTTGTTAACATTAACCATTTTTACAGGATATATGATGCTCTAGCAATAGTTTACAAATCAGACTTCATGGAGAGTTTCTAAACCCTACAATTACCAGGACTAAATTAGCTAAACTAAATCAGAATCCACTGGGATCAGGTCCTTGAATTAGGGGGAAAAAAAAAACAACTTCGAAAGTGATTTTTGGCACTGTTTTGTCCGACACTGTTTGTCCATAAAATAAGTATACAGTAGGGTCCCTGTTTGCTGCATATATATGTCTGAATATAATCTAATTTATATTCAAAACTATCACTTACCCTACAAAGCAGTTTTTGATGTACATTAATGAATGGTGCAAAAGAAACCTCCATGCTAAATAAATTAAGAACAGGAAAGGGTTACATCAGACTGGTTCAGTTCAGTTCAGTCGCTCAGCCATGTTCGACTGTTTGCAACCCCATGAACCATAGCACGCCAGGCCTCCATGTCCATCACCAACTGCCAGTGTCTACCCAAACTCATGTCCATTGAGTCAGTGATGCTATCCAACCATCTTACCCTCTGTCGTCCCCTTCTCCTCCTGCCCTCAATCTTTCCCAGCATCAGGGTCTTTCAAATGAGTCAGCTCTTCACATCAGGTGGCCAAAATATTGGAGTTTCAGCTTCAACATCAATCCTTCCAGTGAACACCCAGGACTGATCTCCTTTAGGATGGACTGGTTGGATCTCCTTGCAGTCCAAGGGACTCTCAAGAGTCTTCCCCAACACCACAGTTCAAAGGCATCAATTCTTCTGCGCTCAGCTTTCTTTATAGTCCAACTCTCACATCCATACATGACTACTGGAAAAACCATAGCTTTGACTAGACGGACCTTACAGAAGAATTTCTGAACATAGCAAGACTTAAATAGGTCTTGTTTCTTATGGCGTTTTTAAAATCTTGGAACAGAAATAACTATTTAGGCTTGAGCATATGATAAATTGAGAACTTGGACACAATTTAAATCATTATATCAAGAGACAATTCAGATAAATGTTAAGAATATATTCATTAAAACATCTACTATTGTTCTACAGAGTAAAACAAATGAAAACTGATGGGATCAAAGTGGGGCTTCCCTGGTGGCTTAGGCAGTAAAGAATCTGCCTGCAATGTTGGAGATCTGGGTTCGATTCCTGGGTGGGAAAGAGACCACCCACTCCAGTATTCTTGCCTGGAGAATTGAATGAACAGAGGAGCCTGTTTGGCTACAATTCATGAGGTTGCAAAGAGTTGGACATGACAGTGACTAAGTATTCAGGCATGCATGATGGGATCAAAGTAATTTATACTTAATTCTGATTGCTTTTCTGAGACTAACAATGGATGAGATTAAGTTAGGAAAAGTCTTAATTACCAAATAGAGAAAGTCCATAAAGTGGTAGCAATGGTGGAAAACAGGCACAGGAAAGACAATAAGAGTTTCAAAAGGAAAAAAGTCAAAACAAGAGAACTTAGAGGAAGTTCTAGAGGGAAGGGACATACATATACTGTTACTGACTCATATTGATACATAGCAGAAACCAACACAATATTGTAAAGCAACTATCCTCCAATTAAAAATAATTATTACAAGGAGAGAACTTAGAAAAGCTAAGACAACCTTAATTGTCAGAGGAGAGAAGCACCTGGGCAGAAGCATAAGCCAGTATCTATCAATGAGAGGATTATGCAAACTATATTTGAATTCATGGTACATTATGGCAAGAAATACTGAGGAAGTTGAGTGGTTTAAACATTGGCATCATTCCTTAAGGAGGATAATAAATTTTGCTTGTTGTAAGTCTCTTGAAATTACATTTGAAATGTAGTATTCAATATCTACTCATGATCATGAAAGAAAGAACAATCTAAGAAAGAAAATTTTTCTTGGAAATACAGAAATGGGTTATGAAATATATTACTGGTTCAAGAGAGGAACTGTACATATTCTCTAAATGCTCCTTTAATAATTCCATTAAATTTCCCTAGATATCATAATTGAATGGGCTGTACATTTTTACCCATTTAGAAGGTGTTTTGTTTTAAATTTAAATTTTGTAAAAGGCTTTCCAGTAAATTTTATCAAACCATTTCAGACTTACACTGCCCAGTGGCCTTTGGTGTTCAGATATCTTAACTTATGGCTTAATGCAGATCACAGGGAGTTAATGGTAGCATTAAGAACCAATCTAAAGCACTGTCCAATTTTTATACTTTGCCCTCTGCTGAGTTTTATGCTTAACTAGAAAATTACATTCTGTTTTTACTCAGTAGAAAACTTCAAAGATGGTTTCACTGCTTTCACTAACATCTGAATATGGACTATAAAATATGCATTTATGTAAGTATTTTTGGTTATTGTTGATTCTATTTTTCTACTGTGTAGCTTTCTACTATGTATCTAACTAAAGAAACATAATCTTTTTGCTCTTTAAATCAAATTGATAAAATACCATCATGTGTGGTATCATGTCTATATTAATAAAAAAGCCACCTACATACTGAATTTTTAGTTCAGCAAAGATGATGATAACATCTTATAAAGAAAAAAGGTAGCTATTTGTGTCTAAAGTAAAATATTCTCCAGAAATATGTGTTTAAAGAGAATATAAAATACAGGGCTAAGGTGAAAGAGGAGAGTGAAAAAGTTGGCTTAAAACTCAGCATTCAGAAAACGAAGATCATGGCATCTGGTCCCATCAATTCATGGCAAATAGATGGGGAAACAGTGGAAACAGTGACAGACTTTATTTTTTTGGGCTCCAAAATCACTGCAGATGGTGACTGCAGCCATGAAATTAAAAGACGCTTGCTCCTTGGAAGAAAAGTTATGACAAACCTAGATAGCATATTAAAGAGCAGAGACATTACTTTGCCAACAAAGGTCCACCTACTCAAAGCTATGGTTTTTTTCAGTAGTCATGTACAGATGTGAGAGTTGGACTATAAAGAAAGCTGAATGCTGCAGTATTGATGCTTTTGAACTGTGGTGTTGGAGAGGACTCTTGAGAGTCCCTTGGACTGCAAGGAGATATAACCAGTCAATCCTAAAGGAAATCAGTCCTGAATATTCATTGGAAGGACTGATGCTGAAGCTGAAACTCCAATACTTTGGCCACCTGATGT
The DNA here is from genome assembly GCF_019320065.1 of Cervus canadensis. Classification (NCBI taxonomy): domain Eukaryota; kingdom Metazoa; phylum Chordata; class Mammalia; order Artiodactyla; family Cervidae; genus Cervus; species Cervus canadensis. The sequence continues at coordinate 66,861,324 of NC_057387.1, forward strand.
GAAGAACTGACTCATTTGAAAAGACCCTGATACTGGGAAAGATTGAAGGCGGGAGGAGAAGGGAATGACAGAGGATGAGATGGTTGGATGGCATTACTGACTCAATGGACATGAGTCTGGGTAGGCTCCAGGAGTGGTAATGGACATGGAGGCCTGGCGTGCTGCAGTCCATGGGGTCGCAAAGAGTCGGACATGACTGAGCGACTGAACTGAACTGAAAATACAGGATTAAACACTAAAAGCGTTGAACTCAATCAACTTTTTTTTTTTCAAGTTCAAAGTAAACACACTTCTGTGAAATATTATGCTATGTTAATGTACTTGTGAACTTTTCTTTCCCTCAGTTTTTTCTTTTCTGTGTCATTTCTACACAGTTCAACATTTAGTACTATCACATGAATCTCCACTTTCCATTATCATTTCACTAGGAAGTGATCTCAGGGGATACACTAGATATTTTTAAAACTTCTTCATTTTTTACTGTTCAACAGAATCTCATGTCAATTTTGTCATTTGGTAGTCAAATACTAGGATGATTACTCTCACCCATCACACACACTACTACTAGTACTATTATTACTACTATTTCTACCATCTCTGCTACCATTACATCACTTTTTTCCTTTTATTTTTGGTCAGCATTTTAATTTCTAAGAAGGTACCTGGACACTTTTATAAAGGAGTATAAGCTAACCTAAAGAGTAGATATTTCCTCAAACCAATCTTACTCTCACACACTACACTTCAGGCTGAGCCTCTTTTCGGCCCTCCTATGACCAGGCACTCCCACCTCCCAAGCTTCACAAACACTGCTCCCACTGCTAAAATACATTCCTGCACTCATTCTCTCTCCTCCTACCCTCCAAAATCAATCAAAGAAATATAAATAGGCCAATCTTACTCATCTCTTAAGGTCTCAGTATAAATGTCATATGTCCCGAGAGGCTTTTCTTAATCACAAAGTCCCTTAAGCTGGATGACATCCTATAGGTTGCTTATTGTAGCTCTAATCATAAATTTCAGACTTTTCTGGTGGCTCAGATGGTAAAGCATCTGCCTATAATGCGGGAGACCCAGGTTCGATCCCTGGGTTGGGAAGATCCCCTGGAGAAGGAAATGGCAACCCACTCCAATACTCTTGCCTGGAAAATCCTATGGAAAGAGGAGCCTGGCAGGCTATAGTCCATGGGGTCACAAAAAGTTGGACACGACTGAGTGACTTCACTTTAACTTTCACTCATTAGTTACTGCAATGGATTCCTTTTTCCAGCTGTCTTATCATTTGCTAAACTGGAAAACCCTCAGAGTGTCTAGCAAAGGTGCTGACACATAGTTAACATTCAATATATGTTTGATACTTTGAAGTCAGAGAGGGCCTAACAGTGGCCTATATTATTTATCTGTTTGAAACTATAATCTTATTTTTGAAGGAACTGTGTAGATTCACTTCCTACTTTAAAGCACATACATTGAACACACTTTTGTTTGCTTATGTATCCTCTGACTTTCTCTGTGAAGAGTTAAGATAGTTTATCATCTCTAACATACCATCTCATAAGAGACACTATGCTAGGCGCTGGGCTGTTTGCCTCAATATATGGTTTCCTTAACATGGCCTAAAAAGGCATGAGATTCTAGATGTTTACCTTATCTCACTCTTTCCTTTTCATATTATCCTAAACTTAGCATTTCAATGATCATTATATTCCATGACCATGATATTCATTATAAAAATATAACATCTACTGGTGCCATCCCCTCCACTTATATACCATGCCCTCTACTATTAAAAACACATCATCACTAGGGAAAATGTTAAATAATAAGTCAATAAATGAAAAATGACAATGTATGCTTCATTGAATGATAACAGATGACTGATTTCTGAATTCTAAATAAAATATAAAAGTAATAAACACAAATATCTGAGGAAATAAAAATAATAGCAGAGTATATAAAAACCATTTTAGAGCAAAGTTTGAACCCAGAAATGTAAATGGAAAATGGAATATGTTTTTGCCTTGAGGAATTAGCCAAAACTACACATTTGGTCTCAGTCAGAGGGTAGCCCAGTGTTCCCGCATGTTAGAAATTCTTAGACGGGATCATTGATAGATTAAGCAGGAACTCCTCCCTCACCTGCCAAATATGCCTTCAGATTAAAAATCAACTAGAAGTAAAAATCTGTCATACTATACTCCAGACCAAAATAATTGTGGAAAAGGCTGCTTTGGCATTGAGCAAAACAGGGGAAATGAAAAAGAAAGTAAAATAATATCCCTGAGAAATTCTGGCCCTAAATACGCTCAATATGGATTTCTCCTGTGGATATGCAGAGCTGCGTGGGCTACAGAACCTCAGCTACACATAATTTAAGATTGTAATACCTCTTCAGTCTCCCGACAAAAGCAAATGCAAAGCCCTGGCGGGGGAGGGTCCATTCATCTTAGGCCATGAGGAACTCCTACAGATATGTAACCAAGGACAATGAGACACAGTTAATGCTAATTAGACATAAAAGAAAGCATGGTGATATGAGCTGAAAAACTAGAATTAGAAGCTAATGGAATTATCAAATACTATCAAATATCAAGGACTATAAAACAATTGTGCTTGCTTACCACATTTAAAGGAAAAAAACAAGAGTAAGCATGAGACATGATAGCAATAAACATATCTCTAGAGAATAGGAAGCTCTAAAGGGAAAAAGCAGTCTTCAGTGAAAAGGAAACCCATAAATTAAAAATGTTTAAGAATCAGAAATTTTTCATTTCATTTTTTCAAAATATTTTTAAGAAACCAACTAAATTTTGTTTTCAGTTTACATTTACATATGGAATTTCATATCAAAAAGAAAAAAATACACCCTCCAAAAATATTGATCAATTTAATAAAAAATGGTTAACAATTTTATTAAGTGTATGTTTGAATTTTTAGAGCCCCTAGCAAATTATTTTTAAAAAATCTTGGCAAAGTTTAACTTTCTTCTTTACCTAATGCTAGCCATTATTGCTGAAACATCTTTATTTCAAATTCCTGATATTTCAAAGACCACTGGAAAGTTACTGTATTTATTTTGTTTTTTTAATTCTTTAACACACATGGACTCAAAGCTCACCCTAAAATATGATAAGTATACAGGACACCTATTATTCCTTGATTCTTTACTGAAATAAACTTATTAGGAGTCCCTCCTATGACGATGGTGTATTTTGTGTATTTCTTTGAATAAATAATATACAGGAATCATTTAAATGCATATTCAGTGGGAAGCCATCTGGCTCCATGTGAATTTATGAATATTTTAGCTTGCTCAGCGAGTCAAAAGTAAAATCTGGCACTTGGGATTATCATGTAAATTTGTGACATATATCATAAAAATTTGCTTCTATATATCAATGATTGACATATCTACAAAAGCATAGTTTCTTTTTTTCATCATTGATTGAGTCCACTTAAACTATGTGTAATATGGCATGCTTAGTTTGGAAGTCGTGGCAATCCAACTTGAATCAGAACATGCAATGATTTATTAAAATACTTGCATATAGAAAGAGAATCTTGGATCGGGTTGGACTTTATAGGTTACTGTTGTGGACACTGTGATGTGGCCCCCACATTTTTATTCTATGAAGGGCTTATTAGTTCAGTTACTTCAGCTACTGGGAGTGCTGTCAATAGATATATTTCAGCTGTCAACCCCATTCAAAGATTGCCTCAGCCACAGACAGCTATCTTGCCCAAAATGCTCCTTCCCAAGATAGCCATATCCAGTGATAGTTGATGAGTGCTATAAGTTGTGGCCAACTCAGGATAGCACTAAAGTGCCATTCGGGCACCAAACTCCTCCTGGGATTAGCCAAACAAGGCTGTCATTGGGCCTACATCCAGCTTGACTTCTTCCTTCTGCTCAATCCTGCTTCTGTTGCATTCCTTGAGCAATTATTAGTCTCAAAAGCATTTCTTAGGAAATGCACTGCACTCTAGACTCTGTCTTAGATCCTGCTCTCCAGCGCACTCAACCAGCAGCCATTATCTAATCCTACCTCTTATTAAAAAAAAAAAATGACTTTGTGAGAAAATTCTTGGGTAAATTGTCTTCTAGTCACTTTGCTTCAATATTTCTGGCATTACGAAGTTTATTATCTAATAAGACAATTTACTGTATTATTGGGCAAAGTTATTTCTAATACTATATGAACACTTTCTTCCTTGTAGTATCTCAAACAATACAAAACTAACTTCATCATTCTACTGATTTAATCATTAATGAATTAAATAGAATTCTGATGAATGTTCACAATTTATAGAATAATTACATTCTTAACATTTTTGATAATTACACTTTGATAATTTGAGAGGTAATAGTACACAGATGATATACAAATGAATGAAATCCCAGAGGAATGAAAGCGGGTAGAGAAACCTGAACACAATGACCTGTGATATTCCAGTGATATGAGATAAGAGTGATGATGAGGAACAAATTATTGACACTTCAAAGGAGGGTGAATGAATTAGGAAAAAGAACTAGTACTGTGGGATTCCCTGAAGCCAAATGAAGAATGTATTGCAAAGGCATAATCACTTGAAACAAATGCTGCTGACCTGGCATAAAGATGAGAACTAGAAAGAATACTGCATTGCTTTTCTTCTAGTTTAATTGAGACATAATTGACATAAGTTACTGCATAAGTTTAAGGTGTACAGCATAATGATCTGACTTACATACATCATGAAATGACGATCACAATAAGTTTAGTAAACATATGTCATCTCACACAGATACAAAATGAAAGGGAAAATATTTTTTCTTCTGATAAGAACTCTTAGGATTTACTCTATTAAAACGTTCATTCTTAACATATAACAGTGTTAATTATATTATTCATGGTGTACATTACATTCTTAGTACTTATTTATAATTGGAAGTTGGTACTTTCTGACCACCACCATTCTATTCCTTTTCCCCCTATCTCTTGCCCTTAGTAACCACAAACCTCATCTCGTTTCCTATCAGCTTGCTTATTTATTTACTTATTTATTTATTTTGAAGTATCAGGTTGGCCAAAAAGTTTGTTCAGATTTCTCTGTATGATGAGAACACCAGATGAACTTTTTGGCCAACTCAATATTATCGTCTTCTAACATTGTGCTGGGTTTCTCAGGTAGCACAGTGGTAAAGAATCCACCTGCCAATGAAGGGACAAAAGAGACACAGTTTTGATCCCTGGGTTGGGAAGATACCCTGGAGTAGGAAATAGCAACCTACTCCAGTATTCTTGCCTGGAAAATTCCATGAACAGAAGAACCTGGCAGTTGACAGTCCATAGGGTTGCCAAGAGTCAAACACAACTGAGTGACCAAGCACAATCCCAACACTATGATAGTTAATGGTGTACCATATAGAGATTTAATATTTCTATGCATTACAAAGTGATCAACACAATAAGTATAGTTAATATCTGTCACTGTATGAAGATATTACCAGATTTATCAAAATGGAGAGACCTGGAAATCCTCAGAGGAACAAGCTCAGTAGAGTAGAAGTACAGAGGTTAAGACTGAACCATGCTGGAGAATGAATGAGAGAAAAGATATTGGACAATGAAAGTGCAGATAGCTTAGTTTAAGATTTTCAGTGTAAAGGGAGGAGAAAATAGCTGAAGTGTAATTAAGAAAAATTCTTTTTATCCTAATTAGAAAAGTAACAGTATTTTTGTGTACCGATGAGAATGATCCAGTAGAGAGGGAAAACCGTTCATACAAGAGAGAAGAGAGAATTGCTGGTGTACTATCCTTGTTCACCAGCAACTGTTCACCAACTGGTGTATTATCCTTGTTCACCTCCTTCCTGTATCCTTGAAGGCAGGAGGAGAAGAGGACGACAGAGGATGAGATGGTTGGATGGCATTACTGACTCGATGGACATGAGTTTGAGCAAGTTCTGGGAGTTGGTAATGGACAGGGAAGCCTGGTGTGCTGCAGTCCATGAGGTCACAAAGAGTCGGACACAATTGAAAGACTGAACTTAACTGATTCTTGTTCAAAAGAATGTGAAATTACAAAGAAAATCACATTTAAAGATCTTAATGCTAAATGATGGTGATTCAGAAAACTCGACATATACATTCACTTGAGAGTAGGCAACTTTAGGAATAATATACTATATTCCTAGAACCCATTTCAGAAGTCATAGCTTCTTTGGAGTCACTAGAATACTACAGAAAAGACACAGACAAGATTACAGAGCCTTACAGGGCATTCTAGAGAGTAGAAAATAAAATGTTTCAAGCTCAATTGATAAGAGTAAGAGATATTAATTTTAATAGTAAAAAACTATCCTTATATACTATTTATAGCATCTTTTAAGCTTTCAGCCCCCTCCCATAATCACAGTAAATCAATATCCAAAAATATGCAGCAGTCTATTACTTAGAAAAGTTTTATAGTAATGACATGACTCAGTCAGTCACTATGCACAGGGAGACTTTTTGGTTGTACTAGTTTACCTTATGCTCATACTGTTCATGGGGTTCTCAAAGAAAGAATCCTGAAGTGGTTTGCATTTCCTTCTCCAGTGGACCACATTTTGTCAGAACTCTCCATCATGACCCATCTGTCTTGGGTGGCCCTTTACAGCATGGCTGATAGTTTCATTGAGTTAGACAAGGCTGTGGTCCATGTGATCAGTTTGGTTAGTTTTCTGTGATTGTGCTTTTCATTCTGTTGGCCCTCTGATGGAGAAGGATAAGAAGTTTATGGAAGCTTCCTGGTGGGAGAGACTGACTGAGGGGGAAACTGGGTCTTGTTCTGATGGGCAGGGCCATGCTAAGTAAATCTTTCATACCATTTTCTATTGATGGGCGGGGCTGTGTTTCCTCCCTGTTGTTTGACCTGAGGCCAAACCATGGTGGGATAATGAAGGTAATGGCGACCTCCTTTGAAAGGCTCCATGCACGCACTGCTGCACTGAGTGTCCCCCGGGTGCACTGAGTGGCAGGTGCTGCTGACCCACGCCTCTGCTGGAGACTCCTGGACACTCACGGGCATGTCTGGGTCAGTCTCTTGTGGGGTCACTGCTCCTTTCTCCTGGGTCCTGGTGCGCACAAGGTTTTGTTTGTGCCCTCCAAGAGTCACAAAAAGATAGGACACTGAAAGATGAACACCGCAGGTCAGTATGTGCCCAACATGCTACTAAAGATCAGTAGAGAAATAACTGAAGAAAAAATGAAGATGTGGAGCCAAAACAAAACCAATACCCAGTTGTGGATGTGACTGGTGATGGAAGTAAAGCCAGATGTTGTAAAGAGCAATATTGCATAGGAACCTGGAATGTTAGGTCCAGGAATCAAGGCAAATTGGAAGTAGTCAAACAGGAGATGGCAAGAGTGAACAATGACATTTTAAGAATCAGTGAACTAAAATGGACTGGGATGGGTGAATTTAACTCAGATGACCATTATATCTACTACTGTGGGCAGGAATCCCTTAGAAGAAATGGAGTAGCCATCATAGTCAACAAAAGAGTCTGAAATGCAGTACTTGGATGCAAAAACAACACAATGATCTCTGTTCATTTCAAAGGCAAACCATTCAATATAAGAGTAATCCAAGTCTATACACTGACCAGTAATGCTGAAGAAGCTGAAGTTGAAGAGCTCTATGAAGACCTACAAGACCTTCTAGAACTAACACCCCCCAAAAGATATCCTTTTCATTATAAGGGACTGGAATGCAAAGTAGGAGTTCAAGAGATACCTGGAGTAACAGGCAGATTTGGCCTTGGGGTACAAAACAAAGCAGGTCAAAGGCTAACAGATTTTTGCCAAGAGAATGCACTGGTCATAGAAAAGACCCTCTTCCAACAACACAAGAGAAGACTCGACACATGGACATCACCAGAAGGTCAGGACTGAAATCAGATTGACTATATTCTTTGCAGCCAAAGACGGAGAAGCTCTATATAGTCAGCAAAAACAAGATGGGGAGCTGACTGTGGCTCAGATCATGAACTCCTTATTGCCAAATTTAGACTTAAATTGAAGAAAGTAGGGAAAACCATTAGACCATTCAGGTATGACCAAAATCAAATCCCTTATGATTATACATTGGAAATGACAAATAGATTCAAGGGATAAGATCTGATAGACGAGTGCCTGACGAATTGTACAAGAGGCAGTGATCAAGACCATCCCTAAGAAAAACAAATGAAAATGGCAAAATGGTTGTCTGAGGAGGCCTTACAAATAACTGAGAAGAGAAGAGAAGTGAAAGGCAAAGGAGAAAAGGAAAGATAAACCCATTTGAATGAAGACTACCAAAGAATAGGAAGGAGAGATAAGAAAGCCTTAGCAGTGATCAGTGCAAATAAATAGAGGAAAACAATAGAATAGGAAAGAATAGAGAGCTCTTCATGAAAAATAGAGATACCAAGGGAACATTACATGCAAAGATGGGCACAATCAAGGACAGAAATGGTATAGACCTAACAGAAGCAGAAGATATTAGGAAGAGGTGGCAAGAATACACAGAAGAGCTATACAAAAGATATCTTCATGACCCAGATAGCCACAATAGTGTGATCACTTACCCAGAGCTAGACATCCTGGAATGCGTAGTCAAGTGGGCCTTAGGAAGCATCACTACGAATAACGCTAATGGAGGTGATTGAATCCAGTTGAGCTATTTCAAATCCTGAAAGATGATGCTGTGAAAGTGCTTCACTCAATATTCCAGCAAATTTGAAAAACTCAGCAGTGGCCACAGGACTGGAAAAGGTCAGTTTTCATTCCAATCCCAAAGAATAGCAATGGCAAATAATGTTCAAACTACCACACAATTGCACTCATCTCACATGCTAGCAAAGTAATGCTCAAAATTTTCCAAGCCAGACTTCAACAGTATGTGAACCAAGAACCTCCAGATGTTCAAGCTGAATTTAGAAAAGGCAGAGGAACCAGAGATCAAATTGCCAACATCTATTGGATCATTGAAAAAGCAAGAGAGTTCCAGAAAAACATCTATCTCTGCTTTATTGACTATGCCAAAGCTTTTGACTGTGTGGATCACCACAAACTATGGAAAACACTTCAAGAGATGAGAATACTGGATCACCTGATCTCCTTCCTGAGAAATCTGTATGCAGGTCAGGAAGCACCAGTTAGAACTGGACACAGAACAACAGACTCCAACAACAGGTTCCAAATAGGCAAAGAGTATGTCAAGGCTGTATATTGTCACCCTGTTTATTTAACTTATATGCAGAATACATCATGTGAAATGCCAGGCTGGATGAAGCACAAGCTGGAATAAAGATTGCTGGGAGAAGTATCAATAACCTCAGATATGCAGATGACACCACCTTTATGTCAGAAAGCAAAGAAAGACTAAAGAGCCTCTTGATGAAAGTAAAAGAGGTGAGTGAAAAACTTGGCTTAAAACTCAACATTCAGAAAACGAAGATCATGGTATCCAGTCCCAAACTTCATGACAAATAGATGGGGAAATAATGAAAACAGTGAGAGACTTTATTTTGGAGCCTCCAAAAATCACTGCAGATGGTGACTGCAGCCATGAAATTAAAAGACACCTGCTCCTTGAAAGAAAAGCTATGACCAACCTAGACAGCATATTAAAAACCAGAGACATTACTTTGCCAACAAAGTTCCATCTAGTCAAAGTATGGTTTTTCCAGTAGGCCTGCCTGGATGTGAGATTTGGAGTATAAAGAATGCTGAGCACTGAAGAATTGATGCTTTTGAACTGTGATGTTGGAGAAGACTCTTGAGAGTACCTTGGCCTGCAAGAAGATCCAACCAGTCCATCCTAAAAGAAAGAAGTCCTGAATTTTCATTGGAAGGACTGATGCTGAAGCTGAAACTTCAATACTTTGGTTACCTGATATGAAGAACTGACTCATTTGAAAAGACCTGATGCTGGGAAAGGCTGATGGTGGGACGAGAAGGGGACCACAGAGGATGAGATAGTTGGATGGCATCACCAACTTGATGGACATGAGCTTGAGCAAGCTCTGGAAGTTGGTCATGGACAGGGAAGCCTGGCATGCTGCAGTCCATGAGGTTGCAAAGAGTCAGACATGACTGAGTGACTGAGCTGAACTAAACCTTATGCCCAACTTTCAAAGTTAGAGAAAGCTCCTGTATTACAGAGGACAATGTCTATTTATATCTATAAAGCCTTCTAATCAAAGTATATCTTGGAAATGAATATGTGAAGATCAGCGTAGTGTTTGGAATACAGTCTGGAGAGAGAACTGGGAAACTTATTAGAATGAGAGGATTCCACTTCCCAGAGATAATCTATGTGATTTATGTACATATATAATGAGGGCAAAGGGATTTTTCAGGGAACTGAAAAATATACTTTTTATACTAAACTAAGGGCAAATATTTATTTTGTATTTAAACAGATTCAGTTGTAACAAGGAAAAAAAGAATTTCCATACTTTCTCCTTTCCTTCTCATAGACCAGCTTCCAAAAATAGTTTCTGATTTGACTGGATAATGGTTAATTATAAACTGCATTAACTTTAACCAATTATAATGAGTGATGATCTTTATTGTTAAATTTCATTAAGAAAGATCCCACTGATACATAAGCAGTGAATTTCATAAGTTAATTTATGATCTTGTCAGTGCACCTGTACATTTAAATCTGTACTTGGACCACTTGCTATGATCATAATTATTTCTTTGTGTAGCAAAAAGATTTCTAGCTCTAGATTTTATTAAAAGTGTTTGAAATTTCTCAAAGAACAGCATATTGGTGGGTATAATTTACTTTCTCAAATCCCAAGGCTAAAATAAATAGGAAAGAAACCAATCATGTAAAACTTCATTGAGTGCAACATTTCTCAACATGCAAACAAAGCAAATACTTACTTGATTTCCCGAGTTGTGTTTTAAAAGATTTCTGCCTCAAGATGTAAATGCTTTAATTCTTTTCAGGGCAATGCGATATTCTCCTACAATGAAATGGTAAAGGAAAACTAATATGAACCATTTGAATAATCTGCAGAGAGAAAAAGAGTTGATACTAGTGAAGAAAAGAAATTTAAAATATCATTCACATTACTTAGCCACAGTGTTGATTGTAAGCAAAGATACTAAGAACCTTTAAGGAGGCTGGAGATTCAACAACCAGATTGGTGACATACCTTGAAAAAGTGCCCAAAGAATATAGACATTAGAGTTTTGATTGCCTCAGTGATGCACTGAAGCACAATTGAAGAAATATAAACCTGGTATAGAGAGCTAGGAGATGACGGTAGCAGACGGATTGCAACAGTCTGCAACAATCAGGGATGAACTGCTGTTTGAATGATCGAATTTTACACTTTGGAAGGCTACTAGATTCCCAGAGCCAAAGGTTTCAAAAGATAGACTATTTGTCCCACCATCCCAGAAGGAAACATTAAGTCTGTTAGTTTCAATCATTTACTTACATGGGCATTAATGCCCTTGGGTTTCACATCTTTAGACACAAATGTCAATAATCAGGATGTGGTACAGGTAGATGCTAGCAATGACTAATTCACAGGCATTTTCTGACTTAAACTCTTACTCTTGCAGGTACAGATGCGGTAGGGAATCAGTATTTATTATATATTTATTCCATTTTGGAGGCATTTTTAACTGAGGTATAATAGACAAACATTATATTAGTTTCAGTAGAAAACTTGAGGATTTAAAATTTTTATATATTGTGAAATGATCACTACAGTAAGTCTAGTTAATGTACATCACCATATATGAAAAAGAAAAAAAAAGTGAAAGTGCTAGTCGTTCAGTCGTGTCTGATTCTTTGTGACCACACGGATCGTAGCTCGTCAGTTCCCTCTGTTCATGGGATTCTCCAGGCAAGAATACTGGCATGGGTTGCCATGCCCTCCCTCCAGGGGATCTTCCTGACCCAGGGATTGAACCTGGGTCTCCAGTATTGCAAGAAAATTTTTTACCATCTGAGTCACCAGGGAAGCCCATCGCCATATACAGTTATGTCTTTTTTTCTTATAATGAGAACTAAGATTTACACTCTTATCAACTTTCAAATATGCAATATAGTATTATTACTTACAGTCATCATGGTGTACATTACATCCCCATGACTTATTTTATAACTGGAAGTTTCTACCTTTTCAATCTTTTCACCCATGTGGCCCACCCCTCACAGTCTACCTTTGGCAACTACTAATCTGTTCTCAGTATCTATGAGCTTGGTTTTATTTTTTTATTTTTTGTTGTTATTAGGTTGGTGCAAAAGTAACTACGATTTTGGACCCTGAATTTTAAATCACTATAACTAGGCTCAAACACATCTCTATTAATCAAAATAGGAACCATTACAAATCAACACATTTTTGTCAATGAGAAATGTTTGTTTATTCCTGTAGCATAAAAATCCATGCTTTAGGATTTAACAAACTTTTGGAAAGCATTTTCTGCTTCCTGCTGGTTGTGGAAGCATTTTCCCTGCAAAAAGTTGTCAAGATGTTTGAAGAAGTGGTAGTGAGTTGGCAAGAAGTCAGGTGAACATGGCACATAAGGCAATTGTAGCCCAATCGTTCAGCTTTTTTTTTTTTTTTTATCGTTCAGCTTTTGAAGTGTTGTTTGTGTGACATGTGATCAGGCGTTGTCATGGAGAAGAACTGGGCCCTTTCTGTTCACAATGTTGGCTGTAGGCATTGCAGTTTTGGGTGCATCTAATTGATTTGCTGAGCATACTTGTCAGATGTAACGGTTTCTCTGGAATTCAGAAAGTTGTAGTGGATCAGACTGGCAGCAGACCACCAAACAGTGACCAAGACCCTGTTTTTGGTGCAAGTTTGGCTTTGGGAAGTGCTTTGGAGCTGCATCTCAGTTCAACCACTGAGCTGGTTGTCATGTAAAATCTCCTTTTCCTCTCATGTCACAATCTGATCGAGAAATGGTTTGTTGTTGCATAGAATAAGAAAAGATGACGCTTCAAAACGACATTTTTTTTTTTTTTTGGTCAGCTCATGAGGCACCCACTTATCGAGCTTCTTCACCTTTCCAATTTGCTTCAAATACTCTGGGAGTTGGTGACGGACAGGGAGGCCTGGTGTGCTGCAGTCCATGGGGTTGCAAAGAGTCAGACACGACTGAGTGACTGAACTGAACTGAACCAAATGACCATAGAATGGTTGATGCTGAATTCTTGGGCAACTTCCCCTGTAGTTGGAAGAGGACCAGCTTCTCTCAATGGTCATTGTCAACTTCCAATGGCTGGACACTATGCTCATCTTTAAGGCTCTCATCTCCTTTGCAAAACTTCTTAAACCACCACTCACTGTACATTCATTAGCAGTTCCTGGGCCAAATGCTTTGTTGTGAGTTTCTCTCTGCTGCTTTATGACTCATTTTGAACTCGAATAAGAAAATCATTCAAATTTGCTTTTTATGTAACATCATTTCCATAGTCTAAAACACATATAAAATAAACAGCAAGTAAGAATTCATTAGTAAAAAGTATAAAGCAAGAAATGTACATTACAAGGATGCACAACATAACCACATTTAAGAATGTATTCCATGAAAGTATGCCAAGAATTTATCAAATGGCAAAGTTCAACAATGCAAAACCACACTTGAGCACCAAACTAATTTTTTTTTTTAATCCCACATCACTCCATTTGTATTTTATTATATGTGTGTGTGTATTCTACTTCTCTAACTATTCATCCATGAATGAAGACTTACGTTGTTTCCATATCTTGACTACTATATTGCAAACATAATGCTGACATGTACATGGAGGTACATATATATCTTTGAATTAGCACTGTGGGCTTCCCTCACAGCTCAGTTGGTAAAGAATCCACCTGCAATGTGGGAGACCTGGAAAGATCCCCTGGAGAAGGGAACGGCTACTCACTCCAGTATTCTGGCCTGGAGAATTCCATGGATGTATAATCCTGGGGTTGCAAAGAGTCAGACATGACTGAGCGACTTTCACTTTTCATTTTAGGGGAATAAATACTCAGAAAAGGAATTGCTGGATCATGTGGTAATTCTATTTTTAATTTTTTGAGGAAATTTGATACTGTTTTCCATAGTAGCTGCACTGATTTACATTCCCACCAATGCACAATGGTTCTCTTTACTTAATATATTTTCCAACATTTATCATTTCCTGTCTTTTAAAATATAGCATTTTAACAGATGTGAGGTAATATCTCATTGTGGTTTTGATTTGCATTTCTTTAATGACTAATGATGTTGAACATCTTTTCACATACCTTTTGTCCATCTGTACGTCTTATTGGAAAATATCTATCTAGATCTTCTGACAATTTTAGATCAAATCATTAGTTTTATGAATTCATATATTTTGGGTATTAGCTCTTATTAGATACATGATTTGCAAATATTTTCTGCTGTTCAATAGGTTGCTTTATCATTTTGTTGATGGATCCCTTGCTGTACAGAAGTTTTCTCAGTTTAGTGTAGTCTCTCTTACTCATTTTTGATTCTGTTACCTTTGTTTTGCTATCAGATTCAAAAAATCATTACCAAACCTATGTTAAGAAGCTTACTAGCGCGCAGGCGCCGGGGGCGTGGTCTCGGCCGCGCACCCTGCGGGCTGAGGCAACCGGCAGCCGTTGGCGCGGCTTGGGCGGTTGTCTTGGAGAAGCAAGATGGCGGCGATGGCTGCCGCGGTGGTGGCGGAGGAGGATACGGACCTGCGGGACCTGCTGGTGCAGACGCTGGAGAACAGCGGGGTCCTGAACCGCATCAAGGCTGAACTCCGTGCAGCTGTGTTTTTAGCACTAGAGGAGCAAGAAAAAGTAGAGAACAAAACTCCTTTAGTTAATGAGAGCCTGAAAAAGTTTTTAAATACAAAAGACGGCCGGCTGGTGGCCAGTCTCGTTGCCGAATTTCTTCAGTTTTTTAATCTTGACTTTACCTTGGCAGTTTTTCAGCCTGAAACTAGCACATTTCAAGGTCTTGAAGGTCGAGAGAATTTAGCCCGAGATTTAGGAATTATTGAAGCCGAAGGTACTGTGGGTGGACCCTTATTATCAGAAGTGATCAGACGCTGTCAACAGAAAGAAAAAGGGTCAACCAGTGGGGAAGGTACACTGGACCTGTGTGATATACATTCTCCACCAAAGTCACCAGAAGGAAAAACAGGTGCACACACTCCTCCCAGTAAGATACCAAGGTATAAAGGACAAGGTAAGAAGAAGACAAGCGGGCAGCAGTCTGGTGCCAAGAAGGCCAGCAATGATGCCAGTCACAGCGATACCAGTATCTCATCATCAGAGCCAAAGAGCAGAAGTAGTCTTCACTTACTGTCCCATGAAGCTAAAATCAGGTCCTTGTTAGGCAACAACAGTCTCAATGTCAACGCCAAAGTGGGTCCCGGTCCAGATGAAGATGACCTGGAAGGGAATTCTTTCTTTGATGACCCCGTTCCTAAACCAGAAGCAGCGTATGGTTGGAGAAGTGAACCCAGTAAGCAAGCAGGAAGCCTTGCATCGCTCTCTGATGCGCCCCCCCTAAAAAGTGGACTCAGCTCCCTTGCTGGAGCCCCTTCATTGAAAGAGTCTGAAAGTAAAAGGGGAAACCAAATTCTAAAAGATGTTAAATTGGTCAACGATAAAATTGGATCACTTGGATTAGGGACTGGAGAAGATGACTATGTTGATGATTTTAATAGCACCAGCCATCGCTCAGAGAAGAGTGAGCTGAGTGTTGGGGAAGAGATTGAGGAGGACTTCTCTGTGGAAATGGATGACGCCAACACCAGTGATACACGTGAGGACCTGACGCAGGACCTGACGGTGTCGCAGCTCAGTGACGTCACCGATTACCTGGAAGATGTGGCCTAGGCCTGCGCCTGGCAGGGTGCTGTCGGCAGAGGACGGGACTCGGATCAGTTCCTTCCAGACAATCACTCTTTGCTGGAATGTCTGCTCCCTTGTATTTCAAAGGATTACAGATATTTAAAAAAATTAACTTTTCATTATACTAAACAAAATAATTCCTATTTGAGCCCATGTGTGGAAGATTTAATATTCCTAATTTGGTCTAGGTACATGCTTCTCTATGAAAGTTGATTAGGCTCAAATTTACCACAAGGAGGGAGCCGGCACAGTACTGGTATTAAGCGCATTGCGAAGGCGGCAGTAGAGCTGTGGGTTCACGGCTCCACGCGCCTGCCTGCCTGCCTGCGGGCCGGCACCAGGGTTCAGGCGTTCGGCAGCAGGAGGGGCGTCTGCAGTCGGAGGGGGCGGTGGTGGGTGGTTCCACAGAGAGCTGGCCCGTGGCCTGGAGGATCTGCAGCCTGGAGCCTGTCACTGTAAGTTACACTTGATAGGTTGACATGGCTTTGCATTTCTTTCCGTTTGGGAGGTTTGTTAGACCATTAAGGTTATATTAAAATCCTCGTGTGTGTCCTTCTTAGTTTTGCTCGTTTTAAAGATTTAAAATCTGGAGGTGCTTGTGATTTTTTATTTGTGGAATTGTCCCTGATGCATTTGAGGTCACCATCCTGGGTCTGTGTAAGCAGTTTTATTCACAGGTTCTCTTCATTGCAGTTATTATTTGTAAAGATGCTTTGAAATATATTAAATACCAAAATGCATCTAAAAAAAAAAAAAAGCTTACTGACTATATTTTCTTCTAGAAGTTATATGGTTTCAAGTATTACTTCAAGTCTTTAACCCGTTTTGAGTTAATTTTTGTGTATAGTGTAGGATAATGGAGAAATTACATTCTTTTGCATGTTGTCTAGTTTTCCCAGCGTCATTTAAGAGGCTCTTCTCTTCCTACTGTATATCCCTGGTTCCATTGTCATAAGCTAATCAACATACACATATACAAATGTATATATGTGTATGTGTGTATATATACATATATATATATGGTTTTATCTCTAGACTCTCTAGTCTGTATCTGTGTGGTGGTTTTTATGCAATACAATGCTATTCTAATTACTATAGCTTTATAATATAGTTGAAATCAGGGAGTGTGATGTTATGCCCGATGTCAGAATCCCCGAGCGGGAAGAGAGACTAGGCCTCCAAGACAATGCAACTCGCAGGAAGGGAAGTTTATTGCTGACTCGAGCCAGGACTCTCCGCCCGCAACCAACGCAGTGGTGTGGGTCAGAGAGCCCCGAGCCCAAGCTGTTACACAAATTTATAGGGTGAGAAGCAGATTGGTTACACGTTTGCAAAGCAATTTCATTGGTCAATACTCTTGCGCGCGCGGGACTTTCCTGGGGGTTTCCGCCCCATTCCTAATTTCCTAATTGGCAAACATCGGTCAGTGTTAAGTGCCTAATTGGCAAACAGTGGTCATTGTTAAGCGAAAGCTACCTGATAATCTTAAGAAGTAGGAAGGCCTACTCCTAATCTAAGTTGCGTTACTTCTGCTCGCCTCACAGTGATGCATCCAGCTTTGTCCTTCTTCCTTTCTCAATATTAGGGATCTTCTGTGGTTCCATGTAAATTTTAGGATTGCTTGTGCTAGTTCTGTGAAATATGCCATTGGAATTTTGATAAGGAGTGCACTGAATCTCTAGACTGCTTTAGGTAGAATAGGCATTTTAACAATATTAATTCTTCCAATCCACAAGCATAGAATCTTTCCAGTTATTTGTGTCTTCTTAAATTTCTTTCATTAATGTCTTATGATTTTCAATATACAAGACTTTCAATTCTGTAAATTAATATTAGCTATTTTATTCTTTTCAATGCAACTGTAAGTGAAATTATTTTCTTAATTTCTCTGGTAGTTTCTTCAGTTCAGTCACTCAGTCGTGTCAGACTCTTTGAGACCCCATGAACCGCAGCACGCTAGGCCTCCATGTCCATCATCAACTCCCAAAGTCCACCAAACCCATGTCCATCGAGTCGATGATGCCATCCAACCATCTCATCCTCTGTCGTCCCCTTCTCCTCCTGCCCTCAATCTTTCCCAGCATCAGGGTCTTTTCCAATGAGTCAGCTCTTCCCATGAGGTGGCCAAAGTATTGGAGTTTCAGCTTCAATATCAGCCCTTCCAATGAACACCCAGGACTGATCTCCTTTAGGATGGACTGGTTGGATCTCCTTGCAGTCCAAGGGACTCTTGAGTCTTCTCCAACACCACAGTTCAAAAGGATCAATTCTTTGGCACTCAGCTGTCCTTATAGTACAACTCTCACATCCATACATGGCCACTGGAAAAACCAGAGCCTTGACTAGATGGACCTTTGTTGGCAAAGTAATGTCTCTGCTTTTTAATATGCTGACTAGGTTGGTCATAACTTTCCTTCCAAGGAGTAAGCGTCTTTTAATTTCATGGCTGCAATCACCATCTGCAGTGATTTTCGAGCCCAGAAAAATAAAGTCTGACACTGTTTCCACCCTTTCCCCATCTATCTGTCATGAAGTGATGGGACCGGATGCCATGATCTTAGTTTTCTGAATGTTGAGCTTTAAGCCAACTTTTTAACTCGCCTCTTTCACTATCATCAAGAGGGTTTTTAGTTCCTCTTCACTTTCTGCCATAAGGGTGGTGACATCTGCGTATCTGAGGTTATTGATATTTCTCCCGGCAATCTTGATTCCAGCATGTGCTTCTTCCAGCCCAGCGTTTCTCATGATGTACTGTGCATATAAGTTAAATAAGCAGGGTTACAATATATAGCCTGACATTATACCTGACATTATACCTGACATTATACAGCCTTGACGTACTTCTTTTCCTATTTGGAACCAGTCTATTGTTCCATGTCCAGTTCTAACTGTTGCTTCCTGACCTGCATACAGGTTTCTCAACAGGCAGGTCAGATGGTCTGGTATTCCCATCTCTTTCAGAATTTTCCACAGTTTATTGTGATCCACACAGTCAAAGGCGTTGGCATAGTCAATAAAGCAGAAATAGATGTTTTTCTGGAACTCTCTTGCTTTTTTGATGATCCAGCGGATGTTGGCAATTTGATCTCTGGTTCCTTTGCCTTTTCTAAAACCAGCTTGAACATCTGGAAGTTCACGGTTCACATATTGCTGAAGCCTGGCTTGGAGAATTTTAAAGATTACTTTGCTAGTGTGTGAGATGAGTGCAATTGAGCATTTTTTAGCATTGCCTTTCTTAGGGGTTGGAATGAAAACTCACCTTTTCCAGTCCCTTGGCCACTGCTGAGTTTTCCATATTTGTTGGCATACTGAGTGCAGCACTTGCACAGTGTCATCTTTCAGGATGTGAAATGGCTCAACTGTAATTCCATCATCTCCACTAGCTTTGTTTGTAGTGATGCTTCCTAAGGCCCCCTTGACTTCACATTCCAGGATGTCTGGCTCTAGGTGAGTGTGAGTGATCACACCATCGTGATTATCTGGGTTGTGAAGATCTTTTTTGTACAGTTCTTCTGTGTATTCTTGCCACCTCTTCTTAATATCTTCTGCTTCTGTTAGGTCCCTACCATTCCTGTCCTCTTTGTTGAGCCCATCTTTGCATGAAATATTCCCTTGGCATCTCTAATTTTCTTGAAGAGATCTCTATTCTTTCCCATTCTATTTTTTTCCTCTAGTTCTTTGCACTGATCACTGAGGAAGGCTTCCTTATCTCTCCTTGCTATTCTTTGGAACTCTGTATTCAAATGGGTATATCTTTCCATTTCTCCTTTGCTTTTCACTTCCCGTTTTTTTCACAGCTATTTGTACAGCCTCCTCAGGCAGCCATTTTGCTTTTTTGCATTTCTTTTTCTTGGGGATGGTCGTGATTCCGGTCTCCTGTTCAATGTCACGAACCCCCATCCATAGTTCATCAGGCACTCTATCAGATCTAGTCCCTTAATTCTATTTCTCACTTACACTATATAGTCATAAGGGATTTGTTTTAGGTCATACCTGAATGGTCTAGTTGTTTTATCCCCTTCTTCAATTTCAGTCTGAATTTGGCAATAAGGAGTTCATGATCTGAGCCACAGTCAGCTCCTGGCCTTGTTTTTGCTGGCTGTATAGAGCTTCTCCATCCTTGGCTGCAAAGAATATAATCAATCTGATTTCGGTGTTGACCATCCAGTGATGTCCATATGTAGAGTCTTCTCTTGTGTTGTTGGAAGAGGGTGTTTGCTATGACTAGTGTGTTCTCTTGGCAGAACTCTATTAGCCTTTGCACTGCTTCATTCCGTACTCCAAGGCTAAATTTGCTTGTTTCTCCAGGTGTTTCTTGATTTCCTACTTTTGCATTCCAGTCCCCTATAATGAAAACGACATCTTTTTTGGGTGTTAGTTCTAAAAGGTCTTGTAGGTCTTCATAGAACCGTTCAACTTCAGCTTCTTCAGCGTTATTGGTTGGGGCATAGGCTTGGATTACCTTGATATTGAATGGTTTGCCTTGGAAATGAACAGAGATCATTCTGTCGTTTTTGAGATTGCATCCAAGTACTGCATTTTGGACTCTTTTTTGGACTATGATGGCTACTCCATATCTTCTAAGGGATTCCTGCATACAGCAGCAGATATAATGGTCATCTGAGTTAAATTCACCCATTCCAGTCCATCTTAGTTCACTGATTCCTAGAATGTCAATGTTCACTCTTGTCATCTCTGGTTTGACCACTTCCAATTTGTCTTGATTCATGGACCTAACATTTCGGGTTCCTATGCAACATTTCTCTTTACAGCATTGAATCTTGCTTCTATCACCAGTCCCAGTCACAACTGGGTGTTGCTTTTGTTTTCACTCCATCCCTTCATTCTCTCTGGAGTTATTTCTCCATTTATCTCCAGTAGCATATTGGGCACCTACCAACCTGGGGAGTTCATCTTTAAGTGCCCTACCTTTTTGACTTTTCATACTGTTCATGGGGTTCTCAAGACAAGAATACTGAAGTGGTTTGTCATTCCCTTCTCCAGTGGACCATATTCTGTCAGACCTCTCCACCATGACCCGTCTGTCTTGGGTGGCCCCATATGGCATGGCTTAGTTTCATTGAGTTAGACAAGGCTGTGGTCCATGTGATCAGATTGGCTAGTTGTCCATTACTAGTTTATAGAAAGAGAACGTATTTTTGTGCATTGATTTTGTATCCTGCAATTTTACTAATTTTTCATTAGTTGTAACAGTTTTATTTTTATTTTTCTGTGGAGTCTTTAGGGTTTTCCAAATATAGTATTATACCATCTGCAATAGTGACAGTTTTACTTCTTCCTTTCCAATTTGGATGCCTTTTCTTTCTTTTTCTAGCCTGACTGCTCTGGCTGGGACTTCCAAAACTGTTGAATAAAACTGACAAAAGTGGGCATACTTAACTTCTTGCAGTTAGAGGAAAGGTTTTCAGCTTTTAACCACTGTATAATATAGGTTTTATACTATTCTTTCATTTGGACCATATTTCTCTTTCATTTTGCATAACTCTCTGCATTGGTTTGTACACAGTAGATGAAATCACCACCTCACTCTGTCAAAGGAGTGATCTCATGTAGGAGATGAACCTTGTCACTCAACCCATCCTAGCTCTTGTCTTTCAAATCTTTTTGTTTCCAATAAGCTATTATATTCTAATAGCTCCTAGCAGATAAATATGCTCTAAAACCTGTCAATGTCTTAAAGGGGAGGATATCATTATCTAGATTCATGCTGACTGGAAGCCAGACCGTCACTCGGCAGCTTTAAAAGTATGCAAATAGATACTGTATTGTGGGACCACAAAGCCAAGTCCCACTAGCCACCAGAGTCAGGTAATCTAGATGCTCCATATGTAGCAATTGCAAAAATAGGAGCCCTAGACAAGTCACATCTGACTCTTTGTGACCCCATGGACAGTAGTCTGCCAGGCTCCTCTGTCCATGGGATCATCCAGGGAAGAATACTGGAGTGGGTTGCCATTTCCTCCTCCAGGGGATCTTCCCAATCCAGGGAACGAACCCATGTCTCTATACATCTCCTGCATTAGCAGGCAGGTTCCTTTACCACTAGTGCCAACTGGGAAGCCCAAGACAAATGAATGAGCTCATTTTTTTAGAGATGCCAGAGAGCTGGTGCAAGGAAATGGAGAGTACCAAGGTGGTGAGCATAGCCAGTGTTCCTTGAGAGCAGTTTGGAAGGCCACAAATCTGAAGCCTGCCCCTCAGGCCAAAGCTCCAGGACAAGCAAAGAAACATGTCTATTCAGATTCTCTGCCAATTTTCCAGTTAGACCCTTTATTCCAATTTTCAACTTAATCCAAAATTGTGGTCTATTAGAGTATACCCAAACTGGCAAGTCTGAATGATATGGCATATTTGGCTTGTTGTGGCTCATGTAGATAGCTCTGTCAGAGACAGGAACTGGTTGTTTCCCACCAGAAATGGATGCAATTTGCTCTTTATAATACTTTAAAAACAAATGAGCTCGAAATTTCTGTGAATATAGACAAATGAAACATGAATACTAGCACATTGGAATTAAGCATATCAGTACTGAAAGAAAGGAGAATGTGACTTGTGACAAATTTCAGTACATGAAATATTAATAATATAATTTCACTAAGTATAAACAAAAAAAGCTGTATTCCTCAACCACAACAGAAATTGGCCTTTATCTAAATATATTTTGTAGGAAAAAAAGATTTGTTAAACTATGCTTAAAAATAGTGGGCCTCCCTCATGGTTCAGACAGTAAAGAATCTGCCTGCAATGCAGGAGAATTGGCTTCAATCCCTGGGTAGGGAAAATCCCCTGGAGAGGGAACAGCTACCCATTCCAGTATTCTTGCCTGGAGAATTCCATGGACAGAGGAGCCTGGTGGGGGGGGGGGGGGGGGGGGGGGGGGGGGGGGGGGGTGGCTACTCCATGGGGTCACAAAGAATTGAACATGACTGAGGTACTAACATGAACAATGCAGCTCATGGTAGCTTAAAATATTTCTCCTGAAATATTTAACATTAATCTATAAGAATAATTTAGTTATTGACATAGATGAGGACTTGCGTTTCATTTAGCTAAACAAAAAGAGCACCTGAAATGCTTTAGACAATTTTAAGCAAATTGATAAATACTTTTCCTTAATTTTTTTTTTTAACTCTTCCAGATTACATCAAGTTTCCTAAATTTTGGGTCTCCAAGTTGCTCATGTCCAGAGGATATTTTGGCGTATGTGAATGGCACGTGTAACATGCTAGTTATCAGCCATGATAGCCATGCATATGTTTTGCAGCAGGCAAATTTTGATTTTGGCTCTGTGCTAAATTTGGTAATTTGTAACAGAGGTAATATTGTCTAAACTCAGAAGATGAATGGATCATTGCTTGTGAGAAGTGATTCTGGATTCATTCCGTCAAATTTTTGAGATTGTCAGCATATTACTTGGATTTTTGAAAATTTATTTCCACCTAATATAATTAATACACACTCTTCTGTTTAGTTTGGAAGATAAATGCCCTAGGTAGAAGATCAGTATCAAAAGTTGGATTTTTTTCTATGCTCTTCTTGGTCATTATTAATTCATCAGTAAGTTTACAGAATATATTTATTTACAAATAGTAGTTGTCTTTTACAAACCTTGAAAGCCTATGATTTAAAGGCTGTGATTTTATGAAGTAAAAATGATAAAGCAAGAGAAAATGTTCAATTTCTTACTTATTCATGCATGTGATTATCACATTGGTTGAGTTAGGTACAGTGCCGGTGGTACATGTGTGGTACTATACACCAAGGCATGCATATTAAAGGAGACACTGCCAAATTCTTGGAATAGAAAACATTTCAAAGCAATTAGCATTCATACATCGTGCAGAAATATGACTAACATGGTGACCGCCAACTTCTCAGAAACCTTCCACTGATATTAAATAGAAGCCAACCACCTTCAAGAGATGTGATTAAACTAAGGCAAAAGTGAAACTTTATCAAGAAATAAAGCACCAGCATCCAACTTGCAGAACAAGTACCTGGTGGCCATGGCTTGAAGGTTCAATCCAGGCAGCAGTGTGGTGGTGGCACTTGAAGAATATGCAGCTTTATCAGTACCTTTGATAGCACAGAAGATGGTACTAAGTGGAAACATATGGATCAACCACTCTTAAGTTAAATACTGCTTTAGAAAAGTTTGTCTCTAGATGTGAAGC
Source organism: Cervus canadensis (assembly GCF_019320065.1). NCBI lineage: Eukaryota > Metazoa > Chordata > Mammalia > Artiodactyla > Cervidae > Cervus > Cervus canadensis. The sequence goes on from NC_057387.1 coordinate 66,885,411, forward strand.
TATGGAAAAGTTTTGACTGTTTTTTAATATTTCACTTTTTTGTTCCTTTATGTGTATTTGCGAAAGGGTTACATGACACAAAGCTGTATAAGTGCTTTTCAAAAAGATTTCCAATAAATAAAAACGTCAAGTAATGAGAAAAGCATTGCATCTTATTTTATTGGCAGTGTTTTCTTTTTCAATGAAACATAAAATGATGATTCTTAATAACTGATGGTACCTTAAATCAATTAGAAATATAGCAATCAATTTTTAATGAATGACACATAACATCCTCTGAAATCTCTGCAAGTAAATCAGTAATTGCTAAACAACAGCTACCATATATCTTTATTTTCCCCTTGAGAAGAAACTTGGAAAAAAAATACACATAAATGTCATAATTGAGACTTGCTGATAAGTCACTTCTGGTTTACCAAACAATTATTTTCATATTGATATGCTAATTTTATATTGACATATAAATAACAGTGGCACAGACCAGTTCTATTTCAATTTATTCATGTTAAAACACAAAACTTCTGACAAAACTTTTCTCTAGTATTAGACTTTGGTATGAAAACATTTCAAATATGTGCCTATACCAAAATAAGAACACAGTGCTTAGCGTTCCAGCCAACTTTTATTGTCTTGAAGCTGTTAATTATCTGTATATTTTCACAGTCATTCTATTTTTCTGGCTCCTTCCTGCTGTCTACCTTTTGGCCATTTACTGCTTCTCAGTATCATTACTAGTGCATGGTCAGAAAATTAAAAAATGAAAAGTAAAAATCTGTCCATCTGGTAATTTTAATAGTTCTGTTAAAGGATTAATAAGGGAGGATTAAGATAATGTCCAAAATGAATTTATATGATTATCAGGGAATCCCAATTATTCCAACATTTTCCTATACAGATTCTTGAGTTTTATGTGTATGTATGCTTTCCTATAGATGAAACTTTGGGGAAAATTTTTAAGACACACAAACATGGGTTCAAGTTTATAAGGATAAAACAGCACATATATCCTTTTGGTTTCATTTTGATAAGATTAATAAAAGATTTTTATCATCAATTTCAGAACAGTTTGTACTTCTTAATTAAGACTATCACAATAGTTTAAGCATTGATTTTATCTGTCTGCCACAGATTTGTTTCTGCAAAAGTACTTCTACATCATTTCTACAGTGTTTTGAAGACCCTATAGTATGGCATGCTTGTAACAGTTCACCAGAATAGGATTAATGCACTTAAGGAGAAAACTGCCAGTGAATATTTAGAACTTCATTGTAACCAAAGTCCAAAAGAAGATGAAAAATTTTAAAGGTATGTTCAGAAAATCACCTTTAAGACTGTTCTACTACTCTGTGAATAAATAACATTCCACAAATCCATCTTTATAAAAGAAAAGTTAAAATAGTGATAAAACTTTAAAAACTCATTTTTCTGAACTTACAGCCCTACAATATTAATTTTCATTATAAAACTGTTTATATTTTTGTTATTAATGTTATGCTATATCAATCATGTTAATATAATTTTCATTAATTCACTTCTATTAAAAACCAACAGTCTACAGAAAACTCCTGCATCTGGAATCTTGCTCAGTCAAGAAAGGCAAAGTATACAATATTTGTGCTCAGAAGTTGTCATGTCCAGCTCTTTGCAACCCCATGGACTATAGCCCATGAGACTCCTCTGTCCATGGGATTTTCCAGGCAAGAATACTGCAGTGAGCTGTCATTTCCTTCTCCAACACAATATTTAATAAGATGTCTCTAAATCAGGTTGCTTCCTATTCAAAGTAATTTCTAGAGAAATTTGCTCCCTATAAGTTATCATGTCTTCTACATCTTTGTAGAAGAGCATTTCTTCAATGGACAACAGCTTATAGTTATTCAGGCTGAATGTTGACTTGTTCTGTACAGCATCTAACATCTTTAGGGATGTTGTCACTGAATCACTCAAAGAAGAACAAACTGGGAAAATACGAGCATTCCACAAGCTCAAACATGACTTGTTTCCAGAGAATAGTTCCTCTGTAACTTTGAGATTCCAAATGTCTAAGCATGACAGCAAACAGACCCCAAAGAATTGAAGTACCTTTACATCTGACAATGTTTTAACATTCTTTTTCAAGTTGTCTTGCACTCCACATGCCATAGTTGAATACTTTAAGTGTCCATTCATCTTCAAGCTTAAGGAACACACAAAAGAATATGCAGGCAGGACAGCTGTTGTTTTGACATAAGCACCACTAATGATGCAATTTTCCCCAACTGAAACATCAGGCCCCAATCTGGAATACTCCACAACTGAGCCAGGTTTCACAGAACATGTTGAATCTAGTATACTTTGAATAATACAGGGTTTGTTAGTAGAGCATTCTGGTATTGATGGAAAGAGGCTAAAAGCTACAGACTGTAAGCCAAGCTCTGACTTCAAACTGCTATCTCCAGTAAAATGAAACAAATATTCTTTTGTTGTTCCAATGTGATAAAATTTGGAGTTATTAAGAACAACAACATTTAATGGTGTTCCTTTAAGAAGATGAAATATTCTCTGCCTCATGTCTACCAACTCTGACTCTTCTTTAGTAACATTTAATGTGTTTTTCGTGTACTCCACAGTTGCTCCAGGTCCCAAAGCCTGAAGAAAGTCTCCATAGGCATCTATTTCACAGTGTAGCGTACCTATTTGTTCATAAAAAGCAAGTAATTTTCTCGCTGTTTTATGGTCCATGTAAAATAGGCTGTCTGTGTAGACATACTCAGCCTCTAATTTAAGAGAGGGTATGTCACTACCAGCAAATCCCTGTTGAAAAAATTTTCTAGGTCTACACACAGCATCAAACTCATACATTTCTTCTATGCTGGGCTTATGAAGGAAACGATGGCAACTTCTGTATTCGAGGTCTCTATATTCTAAATGGTTAAAAGGTTCTAAGACAAACACTCCGTGTGTTGTACCAACAGTCAAACTAGAAGGATGAGCTAAAGCAGTAAAGCCAGGTTTGTCAAACCTAATAAACTCAGATTCTCCAATACTATAAAGTTCAATATCGTCTGCACAGGTAATCAGAATCCCAGGATTCATATGTGAGGGGAAATCAATGTACATGGCTAGTTTTAATTCCAACATCTGATAAATGGGACTACCAAAAGGCAAAGCAGTGAAAATTTTCCCCAGAGCACTCGCACTTGGAAGGCGTTGACTGTAGCCACCTATATAGAATTTAAAAAAATAACTGTTTTAAAATGTTTATAAGATTGTTTGTAAGATTTAAAAATGTAGGAGCATCAGTTACAACTCAAAATATCTCTAAAGATTTTTAAAATATATGCATTACCATACCCCAGGAAAGAATAATAAATTTCGAATTTCAAATTCAAAGAGCAATCTCCTGTAAAGATTTGATATAATGCAGTTCTAGACTAGGAAAGAATTCTAAATATGCTTTACAGGCTATGACACTTTTTTAAATCAACTGCAGAACAAGTAAAAAGGAAAATGAGCAAAAATATGATCTTGTATCTACATTTTAAACAGTAAATTTCAATCATGTGTAAACTCCCATATTAAAAATCCACTTCATGTGGTAAAAATGTGACCAAAAAACCAGTATACATAATTATCTATTAAAAACTAACTTCCAGATGCAACATTTTTCATCAAATTATTACCTACATTTAAAAGCAGTAAAGGTGCATTTATATAAAAGCATTTTACAATATATACTTGTTTTTAATTTAAAAAGGCTTTTCCCTCAATGATGAGCCATATGACTTAATTCCTTGAGAAGTGTTTTCTCTTAAATACATTATAATTTGTTATATCATTTTATGTAACTATGTAACTAATTATAGTGAGAGACATAGTAGAAAGAGTCACACAAAAATGGGTTTAAATTCTGGTATATCATTTTTTAATTGTTTATCTTTGGATTTACTCTAAGACAGCAGATGTGGCATAATGCTTTTTTTATCATAATTATTATTATAAGATCAATAGTAGATGTAAAGTACTCACCTCAGAGTACATTGTTCAACCAACAAGAGTTAATACTTTCTTTTTCATTTTCCAAATACTAACCAACAGTAAAATTTCGCATTACAAGAATTACCTATTTTTAATTATACTTGACCCTGGAAGAGTAAGGGTTTCAACTACACCAGTCCCGTTACATGAGGATTTTTTTCAATAAATACTGTAAGACTGTATGACCCCAGGTTTGTTGAATCCCTGATGAGAAACTGTGGATATGCAGAGCGGAACCACCTCTATAGTAGTTCAACTATGAAGTTACATGCAGATTTCAGATTGTGCTAAGGGTCAGCACCCCTAAACCCTGTGTTATTCAAGGACCAATTGTATACATTTTCTGGTGTTTAACTTAATTTTTACCAATTGGTAATAATAATAATGTTTGGGAATAAAACTGTAAGCCTTTTTTTTTTTTTAACCTTTTAAATTAACCTTAAAATTAGAACTTTGATGCTTTACCTGATATCATCTTCAAAAAGAACTGTTCTGTGTGTGAATCATAAGAAATGAAAAGTGCTTTGGTAACCATGTGGACATATGGTTCTAAAATATCTGTAATTGAACAGCGCAGGTCCATGACAAAGTTTCACCAGCCCTCAGTACAGAGAGGGAAAGTAACAGAGGTTTCTATCATACAACCAAAATTTTAATACAACCAAACTTGTCCAATTTGAAAACTATCCTTTATTCTGAGATTATTTCTTTCTTATATGTCTACCACCTTATTTGTATGTGATTTCCCCTCTTTTATACTTTGTCAACTCTATGTTCTGTCATCACCTTTTCTTTTGTTTTTAAACTCTTAAGGATTATAGACTTTGGCCACCAATAACTAGATAAAAATGTGTAACAGAAGGTTTTGTCTAAAGTCTGGTAATCATAGTACTAAAGCAGCCTCTCCCCTAAAGCAAGAATCCTTTCTAAAGCATTATCAAGAAATGTTCATATTTTGATGAGTTCTATCGTAGGAAAATGGAACAATATCCATGAAAAGGTGATAATGTACGTGATCCACGATTTTAAGGTTAAATTTTGTGAAAGATATTATGCTACTAACAACCTAACAATATCAAGAAATACATGAAATATTTGTTTCCAGAGCAGAATTAACTTCAAAACAAAAGAATAAGAAGAAAGAAAGAAGTATTAGTAAGGGAGAAAAATGTCCCTGAGGTATCAAGGGTAAAATACTAAAAGAAAATGTAAATTAGTAAAGTATAACATTACCAGAGTGAATTAATAGGATGGTAAAAGAATTCCATTCATCTCCATAAAGCTTTTCCAAACATCGAAGGGCACAAAGGGTTGCTCCTCCATTTCCTTCAAGTTAAAAAGCAGGGTTTATTTTATTACAGTAAATTTAGGTGTTATAACTTTGAGGATAAGATCCTGTGGCTAAAATTAATTAGGCAGAGAGCAAAGATACAGGCAAAAGAATCAAATTAAATACACATTTCCTGGCAATTAAAATAATTAGTAATAAAACCCAGAGATCAGGCCTCGGTAATAAAAGTTGAGTTAATCCTCTCATGAAAATAGTAATATAAAGAAAGAAATGATAAATTAGGCACTAGAAGACTATAAATTTGCACATTCACTTGGACTTAAGAACCATAAAATTCATTAAAATAATTCTCCCATATGATTAAATATGTGCCTTAGATTTACTCTCCAAAAAGTTTTTTAGAACCTGATTTCCTAAAAATCATATAAGTTTCCTAAGAACTTGCAAATGGAAGTAAATGTAACTTCCATTTACTAGTTACTTTGGACAAGTTATTTAACATTTTGTGCCTAAATCTCATTCAAACATCAGAATCACACAAGTACTGACCACATTTTACAAAGGTTAAAACATCGGCTAATTAGGACATGCCAATATCAGATACAAATACCCTAATTCTGTAATCAAGGGGCTTCAGCTTTAAGTATCACATGGAAAACGGCCCCCAGAAAAATGGCATGTATTTTTATTTATAAGGGAAGGTCAAAAGGCAAAGCTGACAACTTGTTTTTAAAAGTAAACATCATATAATACTTATGCAATTAGACTGTGCTCTTTCACATTGTGCACTGTGGGTCTCAAGAGGCAGTATGTATTTTTCCTGACTTGTTCCCTTCATTTAATTTCTGAACAAACTGTGGAGTTCAGAGGGAACTTAAGAGAACTACGGATAAGGTTCAAAGGAATGTTTACCACCAGAATAAATTTTACTAAGACTAATACATTTTATTTTAACATAGAATAATATTCTGGAAGTTTTTCATGGTATGTCCACAATGTGCAAAAACATCTGCCATCCCTTTTACCTTTCTTAAAAACAGTGAATTTACAATAAAAAATTTTATATTTGTAAAGACTACAGGTGGAAACATACATAGTCCATAAACTGTAAGCCACAGGAAAACTTTTCTTCAATGATTATTCTACCCACAACTTAAGATATAAATCTAACCATAAACGCATACCAATTTTGGCTCCAGGAGGATCAGCAAAAACATGATATTGAACTCCAAGGGGTAACTCCTTTTTTTTCAGCTTTTCTGAAAGCTGTTGCTTATAAGCAAGTTTCTGTTTTTCATTAGCTGCTGTTAATACAACAATGTCCCAGAATTCTCCAGCTGCCACTGATTTGCCTATATGGAAAAAGAAAGAAAAGATAAATATTAGTAGATTCTCTAGCTGTTACAGGTTTTACCTATTTGGAAAAAAGGATGAAACAGGTAACAGTATCTCCAAAATGTATCTTCTTCTTTTGAGAATTCGGGAATAATGAGTGGCCAGCTAGCAGGATTCAAAATAGTTCTAATAAGGATTGTTGACAAATTCTTTTTCTCTTGTAAGGGTTGTTGACAAATTCTATTTCTTCCTCTCTTTTAGATCACTTATTCCTTTTTTGGTCTACCATTTCATTTACTTAGATATTCTTAGAGTTAAAATGTTTCTTGATTAAGAGAAGTACTTTTGACTTGCTAAAGATGGGCTCAATCCTTAAATAAAAAGAGGAGCCAAAGGTATCAATGAATCTCCAGCTTTGAAAATCAATTTTCACATATGGGTACAACTTAATGTTTGTTGGCTAATAAAAATTAAACCCAAGGATCTACTGCTACAATGTTGGTGTTTATAAATATGGGCACATTAGTTTTAATTACCTTAAGCTGAATCATGCAAGCTTACAAAGTCTATTGTTGAATGATACCAAATTCCGGATAACAGAAAAGTTCCCAGGTCCCTGATGAACTCAACAAAAGACCGACTGAACTTTTGGCTGATGGTGAGAAGGTTACCTAAGTACTATTTTCTGTTATTTTAAAAAGCAGTAATGTCGATGAAAACATAACCTATTAGATAGTTGTACAAGAAATTGCAAGTGGTATAGTCTTTTAAAAAAAATTAAAAAAATTTTCTAACCCTTGAAATATTTTGTCCGTAATTCCTTCATATTGTTTGGCTTTTCACTTAGTAAGCGTTCACATTATGGAACAAATTGGTGAAATAGGTAGGGACTGGAAGAAAGCTAAAATTGTATTTATAAGCGTCAAAACACTATGCTTTAGATCTTCTAGGTTTATTTGAAGTAACTTTTGTTAATGAACTAACCAAATGTTTAACTTGTATTTATAGCTTCACTAGTCAGGCCAGTAAGTGTCTTTCTTCTCCATCCTCCTCACACATATGCAATAAGAAGTAAACTTAGAGGAAAGTAATAAGCACAACGGAAGGAAAGCAGAGTGACAGAAAAATAAAAAAACAGGAACATTAGCTCCGCCTGGGCCAGGGTCCTAGGTCCGCAGGTGATAAAAGCAAGTGGCAGTTCAGCAAATATCCCAGCACGTAAAGAACTCCTACTATCCATTGCAGGGGAGGTGCTAGGGTTCCTCCTTTGGTACCTCTAAGCTCTGAAAACCTCCGCAACCTTCGCTGGGTGGCTTCTCGCAAAGATTCGCCGGCAAGTCTACTTTCAGCTTCCATAGTTTCACCTTACCCAAGGCCGCCGAGGTCTTCCTGGTATGAGGCGGGCAAGCACCGCACGCATGCGCTCTGGGACATAACCTGGTCTTTGGTCCGACCTGGCGTCTGTCCCGCCCCCTGCGTGCGTCCTTCACGTAACCACGCCCCCGAAGCTCTCTGGCCCGCCTAGGAAAAACCACGATGGGGTCAGCGCATTGCCTTGCCCCGTTCCCTTAGTAACGGTCTCCGGAACGGAAATGGCCACCTAGAGATTTGTCCGACAGTGCCGGGTCTGGGCCGCTAGTTCCCAACTCATAAGGCATTGCAGCCCGCTAGACCCGGTAAGTGGTTCAGTTTGGGCGACGAAATTTCGAGAATTCACCAGCTTAAGGAGAAGTCGAAACTACAACCTATCTTGTAGCTTTCTCTCCAAGGCGATTCGTCCTTTGTAACGCGTGGTTTCTTTTAGCCAGAAGCAGTTCCCTAGAATCTCTTGAAAGATAATCCCTAATCCTCGGATCGTCATCTGACGCCATCTGCCCCATCCCCATTGTTCAGATACACATTCTGAACTTTTAAAAACCGTATTCAGGAAGCTTTGTGGCTTCTTTGCCCTTGCAGTTACTAGAGAGTGAGCCTCTCCATCCCTCTCAGTTTTGAGATCACTTAATAGGCTTTTGGAAATTGTATAAACTTATGCAATGAAGCCCTTAACATTTGTAGTATTTTTGGCTGTTTCTTTGGCATCCTTTTGTGTATGAAGATTAATCTAGAACTTTCAGTAGCATCCCTGGGAATAAGTCAGTCTTGTTGGATGTGTTTCTGTTAGGTCCCGATCAATAATAGGTACCCATAAATAAGTTTATTCTCTTGGAAAGCACGAGTTTATGATGAGTTTTACAGATTATTCTATTCATCTTTATACATGAGAAAGCTATGAATCAGAAAGAATAGTGACTTAGTCTCACAATTAGCAGTAGAAAGAAGATTTAAGCAGGATATTTCAATTCCAAACTCAGAAATCATTCTACTGCATGATACAGTTTAAGAAGACTGTCCTCATTAAAGTTTTCATCAGCAACTTAGACATTTAAGGGCTTACAAGTTACTACAATGAACTTAGTTTTTTCTTCTAAAGACTTAACCCTGTTATTCAATTTTGTACTTACAGAGCATTTGAGTAAAAAGGGAAATTACTTTCTTGTCGTTTTATTGTTTAAAAGCTTTCTTTTCCGTTAATAAAAAAAAAACAAACCTATGCATTAAGAATGTTTAGAAAATATAGAATACTTAATGAGGTGAGTGAATGAAAGGAAAAAAATGGCAAGAGAGAAGGTTAGAGCGATGACAACAGCCTAAAAAGGATTTTCCTTTACTGAGTGAAACAAAGCCATTGCTGGGTTTTTATGCAACTTCCTTAATGGTTGAAAAGAGCACGTAGAAATGTGAAAACAGACTGTAATGGAAAATGAGGCAATGATAGAAACAGGGAGACTTGTGTAAAGGCTTCTCCAGCAAAACAGGTGAGAGTTGTTGAAGTCTTGGCCAGGATGGTAACAGTAGGGGTGATGAGAACTTGGTTAGATTCTGGATGTATGTTTGAAGGCACAATTAATACATTTTGCTAACGGAATGGCTCTGGAATGTGAAAGAGGAGTCATGAATAACTGCTTGAAGGCTAGAGGGACAAGTGAAGTGGGAAAGGCCATGGATTGGGAAGTAGAGACAGTTATTGGGATAGTAGAGAGTTTAACATTTGGTTTTGGACGCATAAAATACACAGATGTATATGCATGCAATGCATATGTAATGGGCACTTGTGTGTGTATGTGTTTGCATTATACATGAATTTGGACTTTGGGAGACAGGTCTGGGCTGGAGATATAATTTGGGGAGTTGTCAGCAGGTAGATGGAGTTAATTTTTAAATTATAGAACTAGATAATTATAGCCCTAAGGAAAGAAAGATCAGTAGAGCCTATTAGTTGAGGGATTGTATTAATACTGTATCAGCTATGGTTTTTGTTCTTCCTCTGCCTTTTCTATTTTCTTCAAATTTTTACTAATATTAATTTTTAAGTAAAAAATGAAAAAAAAAAGATATACTGTGTGATTGGGAATAAATATCTTTGGCAGTCAATTATACTGGTAAAAAAAGTTTATTTAAGTTTATGTTTTATATAATCAGACAGTGTGATATAGTCGTTTAAACAGTCATAAGCTACAGTGACCAGAATAAAATAAGTCGATACAGATTAGTAGTAACTCATTATTCTGTATAGAATGGAAATGATGTGATTGATTTTGAGTTCCATATTTTTAAAAGGGACATCAGACAAGCCAAACTATAGTAAGTTGGAAAAATAGATATTCTTTGGAGGCATTTGGGCTTTTTTTTTTCTGTTGGAAGAGAGTATCTGAAGAAGTGCCATAAAAAGAGGTGAAATAGACTTTTGAAGAACTTTTCTGAGTTATAATTTACATGCCATTAACTTCACCTGTTTTAAGTGAGAAGTTTCATGATTCTTGGTAAATGTACAGAATTGTGTAACTGCAACCACAAACTGGGTACAGATTTCCATCATCCACATAAGATGTTTTGTGCTTATTTACAATTAATGCCAGTTTACTTATTTTTTATCAATATAGGAAAACTATGAAGGTTGTGTGAAAATTGTTGAGAGACATTAAATTTTTGTTCTCCTTCATAAAAAGAAACTGAATCCAAATGAGGTCCTGGATTATGGACTGTGGAGCTCAGGTTCATGGCTTGGCCAGTTTATGCCGGAGTTCTCATTGTTTCTGTTATTTGAGTATCATCTCTTTGTTTAACCACTCTTCTCTTACTCTTCCTGATGTGGAGTGGAAAGCAAAAAATCTCTTTTTTTACTGTTTCCTTTCTTTGGATTTTTTTACTCAGCTAGTCTGGTCTCAACCTATTCACTATTTTTTTCCCTACTGTGTCCTATTGAAGAAATCTTCACTCCCTTTCTGTAGGGCAAAGGGAAACTTTCCCCCCTAACTTGTATTTTGCTTTCTTTATTTTTTAAAGCAGTTTTAGGTTCATAGCAGAATTGAGAAGATGGTACAGAGGTTTCCAATATACCCACACATGCATAGCCTCCCTTATTGTCAACATACCTATCAGAATGGTACATCTGTTGTAGTTGACGAACCTACAGTACCACATCATGATCACCCAAAGTCTGTGGTTTCCCTTACAATTCACTCTTGGTCTTTTTATTTTGTGGGTTTGGACACAGTATAAGGACATGTATACATTGTTATAATACTATTCAGAGTAGTTTAACTCTCCTAAAAATCCTCTGTGCTCTGCCTACTCATCCCTCTCCTCAAATCCTGCATCTGCTGATATTTGTGCTTTCATGTTTTCCTTTCTCCAGAATATCATATGGGTAGAATTCTAAGTATATAGCCCTTTTATATTGGCTTATTTCACTAAGTAATATGCATTTAAGATTATACCATGTCTTTTCATTGCTTGAAAGCTAATTTATTTTTAGTGCTAAGTAAATACTCCCTTGTCTGGATGTACCATAGGTTATTTATGCATTTACTTACTGAAGTATTTCTTGATTCTTCCCAATTTTTATGATGAGTAAAGCTGCTATAAATATCCATGTGCAGGGTAATACGTTAAATAAATTTTCAACCTCTCTGGGTAAATACCAAAGAATGCACTGCTGGATTTTATGGTAAGAGTATGTTTAGTTTTTTTGAGAAACCAACAAACTGTCTTCCAGAGTGGCTATATGATTTTGCATTCCTACAAGAATAAATGAAAGTTCCTTCCTTGTCAGTAGTTTGTGTTATCAGTATTAGACTTTTGGCCATTCTAATAGGTCTGTAATGGTATCTCATTCTTGTCTTAATTTTCTTGTTCCTGATGACATGTGATGAGAAGCAACTTTCATATGATTATTTGCCTCCTTTCTATCTTCTTTACTGAAGTTTGTATTAAGGTTTTGCCTTATATTTTTAACCTAGGTCATTTTCTTATTGTTGAATTTTGAGTTCTTTGTACATTTTTAGTAAGTCCTTTATCACATGTGACTTTTGCCAAAGATTTTCTCCCAGTCTGTGACTTGTCTTCTCATTCCTTTGGCATTAACTTTTGCAGATCATGTCTTTAATATTAAAGAACTGTAGGTTATAACATATTTCTTTCATGGATTATGTTTTTGTTGTATCTAACAAAATCATCATCATCCCTAATGTCATTTAGGTTTTCTCCTAAGTGATCTTCTAAAAGTTTTTTAGTTTTATGTTTTATATTTAGGTAATACAGTCCAATTTGAATTAATTTTCCTGAAGGTATAAAATCTGTGTTCAGATTCCTTTTTTTTCACATGTGGATGTCCAGCTGTTTCAACACCATCTGTTGGAAATTGCAGTTGATTGTATTCATGTCTGTCTGTTTCTTGGCTCTCTATTCTGTTCCATTGATCTACCTTTTTTCTTGGCAGTACTATTTTGTCTTGATCACTATAGCTTTATAGTGAGTCTTAAAGTCAGAGTGTCATTTGTTCTCCTTAAATATTGTGTTTTGGGGATATCTTGCCTCTTTATATAAAATTTAGAATCAGTTTGTCAATATTGATAAATAATTTGCTGAGATTTTGACTGGGGTTGTCTTGAATCAAAAGATAAATTGGAAAACTGACATCTTGACAGTACTGAATCATTCTATCCATGAACATTAAGTCTTTCTGAATTCATTTATTCTTTGAATTTTTCATTAGCATTTTTGTTTGTTTTTCTTGTGCATTTTTTTTTCATTTACACAGAAATATTTTATTTTTGGTAGTGGTAAATAGAAATGATGTTGTGTTTTTAACTCATTAATTGTTGGTATATAGAGACGTGTTTGACTTTTGTGTTTTAACCCTCAATCTACAACTTTGCTGTAATCACTTAGTATTAATAATTCCAGGAGTATTTGTCTATTCTTTTGAATTTCCTACACTGATGTCATGTTATCTGTGAACAGGGATGTCGTCTGCACATTTTTCTTTCTTTCTTTCTTTTTTTTTTCTTTGTCTCATTCATTGCATAAGCTAGTACTTTCAGTACACTGTTGGGAAGTAATGGTGAGATGGAACATTTCTAGTCTTGGACTTCTTAGTGGAAAAGTTTCTTTTTTTCTCATCATTAATTATGATATTAGCTGTAGATTTTTTTTTTAAAAACAATCTTTATCAAATTGAGGAAGTTTTTCCTATTCCTAGTATACTTAGAGTTTTATCATGAAAAGGTAATGGATTGTGTCAGATGCTTTTTCTGCATCTGTTGATATAATCATGTGATTTTTCTTTTTAGCCTGTTGATGTGATAGATGACATTAGTTGGTTTTGAATGTTGTAGGAGTCTTATATATCTGGAATAAATCCAGCTTGGTGTTTTTGTTATTGTTCAGTTGCTCACTCGTGTCTGACTCTTTGCAGCCTCATGGACTACAGCATGCCAGACTTCCTTGTCCTTCACCATTACCCAGAGTTTGCTCAAACTCATGTCCATTGAGTCAGTGATGCCATCCAACCATCTCATCCTCTGTCGTCCCCTTCTCCTCCTTCCTTCAATCTTTCCAAGCATCAGGGTCTTTTCCGGTGAGTCAGCTCTTCCCATCAGATGGCCAAAGTACTGAAGTTTCAGCTTCAGCATCGGTCCTTTCAATGAATATTCAGGGTTGATTCCTTTAGGACTGACTGGTTTGATCTCCTTGCAGTCCAAGGGCACCACAGTTCAAAAGCATCAATTCTTCAGCACTCAGCTTTCTTTAGAATCCAACTTTCACACCCATACATGACTATTGGAAAAACCCTACCTTTGACTAGACAGACCTTTTCAGCAAAGTAATGTCTCTGCTTTTGAATACACTGTCTAGGTTTGTCATAGCTTTTCTTTCAAGGAGCCAAGCATCTTTTAGTTTCATGGCTGCAATCACCTTCCTCAGTAGTAGATGTATGATTCTTTTTGTACATTGTTGGGTTTGATTTATTAATTTTTTTTTTTTTAGGATTTTTATATCTGTTTTCATGAGAAACACTGGTGTGTAGTCTTGTAATGTTTTTGACTGACTTTAGTATCAGGATAATGGTGGCTCATAGAGTGAGAAGGTATTCCCTATGCTTCTATCTTCTGAAAGAGATTGTAGAGAATTTATATAACTTCTAGCTTAGTATTCCCTATCGAACCCATCTGGGCTTGATGTTTCTGTTTTGGAAGGTTAATGATTGTTGACTCAGTTTCTTTGTTAGATATGTGCATATTCAGAATGTCTGTTTATTCTTGTGTGAGTTTTGGCAGATTATTTCTTTTAAGGAATCAGTTCATTTCATCAAGGTTATCAAATTTGTGTGCATGGAGTTGTTCATAGTATTGTCTGTGGGATCTGTAGTGTTTTTCCATTTCTCATTTCTGATATTGGTTTTTTCTGTCCCTTCCACCCCCTGTCTCTTTCTCTGGCTAGGCTGGAGTCTTATTAATTTTATTGATCTTGACAAAGAACCAGTTTTTGGCTTAATGGATTTTCTGTATTGATTTCCTGTTTTCAATTTTGTTGATTTCTGATCTAATTCATATTATTTCTTTTCTTCCCTTTGATTTAATTTTCTCTTATTTTTCTAATTTAATGAGATAGAAGTTTAGATTGTTACTTTTAGATCTTTCTTCTTTTGCAGTATATGCATTCAGTGCTAAAAATTACCTTGAAGCACCAATTTTGCTGCATCGCACACATTTTGATAAGTTGAATTTTTATTTTCATTTGGTTAAAAATATTAAACAATTTATCATGTGATCATTTTTGAGCTTTGCATTATTTTGATATATGTGTTATTTAGAAATGTGTTATTAATGTCCACCTATTTGGGAATTTACAAGCTATCTTTCTGCTAGTGATGTCTACTTTAATTTCATGGAAATATGGAATGGATATTGTATAATTTTTTTAAGTTTGCTAAAGTATATTTTATGATCCAGAATGTGTTCTATCTTGACAGATGTTTCATGTGATCTTTTGATGAGTGTATATTTGGCTCTTGTGTGATTAAGTAGTCTGTAGATATTAATTATAGTTGATTGATAGTGTTTTTGCATTCAACTATATCCTTAACTGATTATTCTGTCTGCTGGATCAGTCCATTTCTGCAGAGAGGTATTGAAATCTCCTGTCATGATAGTGCATTCATCTGTTTCTACTTGCATTTCTTTCAATTTTGCTTCAAATAGTTCTACCCTGTTTCTAGGAAGATAAACTTTATCAATTAGTATATCTTCTTGGAGAAATGAACCCATTGTCATTATGTAATGCCCTTCATTGAGATTCTCCGGTAGCTCAGCTGGTAAAGAATCACCTGTTATTCTGGAGACCCTGGTTTGATTCCTGAGTTGTGAAGATTTTCTGGAGAAGGGAACAACTACCCACTCGAAAATTCTGGCCTGGAGAATTCCATGGACTGGCTAGTTCATGGGGTAATGCCCTTCATTATTTCTGCTAACTTTCCTTGCTTTGAAATCTGCTGTCTGAAGTTAATAAAACCACTCCTGCTTTTTTTTTTTTAATTAGTATTAGCATTTTATATCTTCCTCAATCACTTCACTTTAATCTATATGTCTTTATCTTTAAAGTAGGCTTTGTTGTAGATAAATATAGTTGAGTCTCATCTTTTTTTTATCTCCTTTGACAATCTCTTGTCATTTTGTCAATTTTTTTGTCATCATTGCATTTTGACTGCTGATGATCATTATGATTATTGCTATAGTTTGATTAATATCTGCCATATTCACTACTGTTTTTTGTTTATTGCCACTGTTTTTTGTTTATGTTTTTGCCTTCCACGCTTTTTCTGGCCTTTTTGGTTTTAATTGAACATTGCATATGATTCCATTTTCCTCCATTATTAGCATATTCATTATAGTTCTTATTTTACTTTTTTTAGTGGTTGCTCTAAAGTTTGTAATACACATTTATAACTAATCCAAATCCATTTTCAAGGTAGTCTGAGTACCTTATAATAAGAAAATAAACCTAATTCATTTCTTCTGTCTCTTATTATTATTGTGATTAATTTCATGTATATAAGCATTCATAATTTCATGTCTTTGCTTTTAATATTTTGACAAATTGGTACCTATTAGAACAGTTAAGAAGAAGAAAACTAAAATGTTTTATTTTACCTACACCTTTTTATTTCATAGTGCTTTTCCTTGCTTTATGTAGAACTGAGTTTCTGAACTACAGTATATTGCCTTTCTCTAAAGAACTTCTTTTGATATTACTTGCCAGTTAATTCTTGTTGTTCAGTCACTGAGTCATGTCCTACTCTTCATGACTCCATGAACTGTAGCACACCAGGCTTCCCTGTGCTTCACTGTATCCTGGAGTTTGCTCAAATTAATGTTCATTGGTTCAGTGATGCCATCCCACCATGTCATTCTGTGTCTCACTCTTCTCCTGCTTTCAATCTTTCCCAATATCAGGGGTTTTTCAGTGAGTTAGCCCTTCATTCTATGTGGCCAAAGTCCTGAAGCTTTAGTTTTAGCATCAGTCTTTCCAATGAATATTCAGGACTGATATCCTTTATTTTTATTTATTTATTTTTTCCATATATTTTTATTAGTTGGAGGCTAATTACTTTACAGTATTGTAGTGGTTTTTGCCAACATTGACATGAATCAGCAGTGGAACTGGAGGAATCAACCTGCCTGACTTCAGGCTCTACTGCAAAGCCACAGTCATCAAAACAGTATGGTACTGGCACAAAGACAGAAATATAGATCAATGGAACAAAATAGAAAGCCCAGAGATAAATCCACATACCTACGGACTGGGAAAACTGGTCAGCCACTTGTAAAAGAATGAAACTAGAACACTTTCTAACACCATACACAAAAATAAACTCAAAATGAATTAAAGATCTAAATGTAAGACCAGAAACTATAAAACTCCTAGAGGAGAACATAGGCAAAACACTCTGACATAAATCACAACAGGATCCTCTATGATCCACCTCCCAGAATATTAGAAATAAAAGCAAAAATAAACAAATGGGACCTAATGAAACTTAAGAGCTTTTGCACAACAAAGGAAACTATAAGCAAGGTGAAAAGACAGCCTTCAGAATGGGAGAAAATAATAGCAAATGAAGAAACAGACAAAGGATTAATCTCAAAAATATACAAGCAACTCCTGAAGCTCAATTCCAGAAAAATAAATGACCCAATCAAAAAATGGACCAAAGATCTAAACAGACATTTCTCCAAAGAAGACATACAGATGGCTAACAAACCCATGAAAAGTTTCTCAACATCACTCATTATGAGAGAAATGCAAATCAAAACCTCAGTGAGGTACCATTACACGCCAGTCAGAATGGCTGCTATCCAAAAGTCTATAAGCAATAAATGCTGGAGAGGGTGTGGAGAAAAGGGAGCCCTCTTATACTGCTGGTGGGAATGCAAATTAGTACAGCCACTATGGAGAACAGTGTGGAGATTCCTTCAAAAACTGGAAATAGAACTGCCATATGACCCAGCAATCCCACTTCTGGGCATATACACCGAGGAAACCAGATCTGAAAGAGACACGTGCACCCCAATGTTCATCGCAGCACTGTTTGTAATAGCCAGGACATGGAAGCAACCTAGATGCCCATCAGCAGACGAATGGATAGGGAAGCTGTGGTACATATACACTATGATATCCTTTAGGATTGACAGATTTGATCTACTTGCTGTCCCAGGGACTCTCAAGAGTCTTCTCCAGCACCACAGTTCGAAAGCATCAATTCTTTGGCACTCAGCCTTCTTTATATTCTTACTCTCAAATTTGTACATGACTACTGGAAAAAGCCTAGCTTTGACTGTATGGACTTTTGTCGACAAAATGATATCTCTGCATTTTAATATGCTGTCTAGGTTTGTCATAGGTTTTCTTCCAGTGAGCAAGTGTCTTAGTTTCATGGCTGCAGTTACTGTCAGCAGTGATTTTGGAACCTAGTAAAATAAAGTCTGTTACTTTTTCCAGTTTTTCCCTGTCTATTTGCCATGAAGTGATGGGACCAGATGCCATAATTTTTGTTTTTTGAATGTTGAGCTTTAAGCCAGCTTTTTCACTGTACTTTCACCCTCATCAAGAAGCTCTTTAGTTCCTCTTCTCTTTCTGCCATTAAAGTAGTATCATCTGAATGTCCAAGGTTGTTGGTATTTCTCCTGGCAATCTTGATTCCAGCTTGATTCCAGCTTGATTCATCCTGCCCAGCATTTTGTATGATGTATTCTGCATAGAAGTTAACTAAGCAGGGTGACAATATACAGCCTTGACATGCTCCTTTCCTAATTTTGAACCAGTCTGTTATTCCATGTCTGGTTCTAACTGTTGTTTCTTGTCTTGCATATGGGCTTGTCTGGAGGCAGGTAAGGTGGTCTGGTATTTGCATCTCTTTAAGAATTTTCCACAGTTTGTTGTGATCTACACAGTCAAAGGCTTTAGTATAGTCAGTGAAGCAGAAGTAGATTTCTTTTTTTTTTTTCATATTCCCTTGTTTTTTCTTTGATCCAATGGATGTTGGCAATTTCTGGCAACTTATTCTTTCAATATTTGCTTGTCTGTGAAAGTCATTATTTCTCCTTCACTTTGAAAGGTTATTTCAGAGGGTACAGAATTCTAGGTTGGAGAGGTTTTTCTGGAAAAACTTTAAATATTTTACTCTCTTTTTGCTTGTGTGGTTTCTGAGGAGAAGACAGCTATAATTCTTATCTGTGTTCTTATGTTAGATATTTTATCTTCTGGTCTCTTTCCAGAATTTTTCTTTGTCTTTGATTCTCTGTAGCTCTCTTAGTTTTCTTTGTAGATTATTTCAAATGACTCCTGGGTTGCAAAATCATCTTATACCTATCCTATATTAGCATGAGGTTTTTGTTTTTATTTTTTTTCTGGGGCATAGAGAGGGCATGTGGTAAAGAAATAAATTAGCAGAATCAGTAATTAAATTTCAGTTTATAAATATGCTATCTATTATGTTGTTAGAAGTATGTTAATGACCCAACTTAGTTGTTTTTCGAATGCTAACCAAGGTTGTTTAAGCTATGATAAATATTGCTATGCTAAATATTTCCTATTTTTTAATTTTCTGTTCATATATTTTTTTCTGGATATTTTAATTATCAATCGTTTTTGTTGTTTTATATCTATCTTCTGGTTCATCACAATTTAGTTTTTTCAGGTTTATGGGTTTAGAGTCTGAGAGTACAGAATAGAAATTGAAAACTGAAATTTTCACAAGTTTTTTTAATAACAGAAATATATGTAGTTTCCTAAATTTTAGAAAGCAAATGCATTTATAGGGGAAAAATAGCATGTTCTGATTACAAGTGAGTCTTGATTTCTTGCTCCAAATTGTATTTTATGTCATTTGAAATGAAAATGCAATGTTTCAAAGAATTGAATGTATTTATATTAATTTATAAACCAGCTAAATTTCATTTTCCAGAAGAGATGGAATATTTTGACTATTCTAATAATACCCCTCTTTAGTTTTTAAAGTGCATTTTGCCTGTGGTTTAAAATTACAGCAAGTCTTCTTCAAAACAGGATAGATTCGGTAAATTTATTAGCTAAACTTAATAAGTATTTTAAAATACAATTACTATATATGTTATGGATTTCAGTCTTCTGCAGATATTCTACACTACAAATAGTTTGTGACCATGATAGATATAAAATATTGCTAATTATAATATTTATATTTTTATTTTCAAAAAACTTTGTTTTTCTTCTTTTATATGATTTTCTTTTATATACAGAATCTTATCAGCTCTTGTAAAAATTCTAGAGTCTATTATCCAGCATTCCACTTGTTTATAATATCATAACTAATGTTTAGAAAATAAGGTACTGGAACACAGATCATCAAAACTAGTATTATATTTTCATACACTTTTAACTTAAAATAATGTATTTGTATTTCTAGTATTCAAAGTTCCAGGGAATGAATGTGATGTCTAAAGGTCGTTGACACAATTAACAAAGAATTTATTTGAAAAATATTTAAATATTTTTATATATTCATTTGAAGTTAAAATAGATACATAGAATACATTTTTTTGATTTTACTTTTCAGCTTTTAACTTAGATATTCATCAATCATAACCACTTATACTTTCATTATGTGTATTTTCCACCAAGTTTTTTTTTTTTTTTTTTTTCCACCAAGTTTTTAAATGGAAAAATTTCAGAAAAATGGTTTGTAATTGATGGAATATTTATTGTATAAAAACATGGTTTTTATAATTATCTGATTAAAAAGAAATGATTTTTTATTTATAATGTGTGATAACTAAAAAGTTAGTATTGCAGTCAATAGAAACTAGTGAAAGCTTACTGACAGTGGTAGTGATATCTTTATATATATATATGTATATATATATATACATACACCCATATATATTTTTAATTGAAACGCAATTGATTTACAATAGTATGTTAGTTTCAGGTCTATAGCACAATGTCTCAAATATATTCTTTTTGTGATTCTTTTCCCCCGTATGTTGGTGCTGTCATTCAGTCACTGAATCATGTCACACTTCTTGTGACCCCATGGATGGCAGCATGCCAAGCTTCCCCATCCTCAGAATTTGCTCAAACTCATGTCCATGAGTTGGTGATGCTATCCAGACATCTTTTCCTCTGTCACCCTCTTCTCCTCTTGCTCTCAATATTCTCCAGCATCAGAGTCTTTTCCACATTATGTGGCCAAAGTATTGGAGCTTCAGCTTCAGCATCAGTCTTTCCAGTGAATATTCAGGACTGATTTTCTTTAGGATTGACTGGTTTGATCTCCTTTCTGTCCAAGGGACTCAAGAGTCTTTTCCAGCACCACAGTTCAAAAGCATCAATTCTTTGGCTCTCAACCTTCTTTACGGTCCAACTCTCACATTCGTACATGACTACTGGAAAAATCATAGCTGTAGCTATATGAACCTTGGTTGGCAAAGTGATGTCTCTTCTTTTTAATATGATGTCTAGGTTTGTCATAGATTTTCTTCCAAGGAGCAAGCTGTTTTTTAATTTCATAGCTGTAGTTACTCTCTAAAGTAATTTTGGAACCCATGAAAATAAAATCTGCCAATATTCCACTATTCCCCCCTTATAGTTTAGTAGAAAATATTGAGTATAATACCCTGTGCTATCCAATAGGTCCTTGTTGATTATGTATTTTATGGTGATGTATAAACATATATGAATAACATATGTTATTCATATAAATGTTAATCCAAACCTCCCAATTTTTCCCTCTCCCACCCTTTCCTCTTTGTTAACCATAAGTTTGTTTTTTGTGTCTTTTGGTGTGTTTCTGTTTTGTAAATAAGTTCATTTGATATTGATTACTTTTTAGTTACAGAGCTGCTTTGAAATGGTAACTAGACCCAGATGCTTTCTCTATTGTATATCTATACTTCAATTATATTTGCCTTTTGAACATATTTGAACTTAATATTATACACATTTGAATTTACTAATATTACAATTTGACATTTATATACACATTTGTATGTATGTTTAGCAAAATAATTTTAAAATTATTAAAGTCTAAAAGGAACTGAAGGCTGCTTCTTAAATTTTCGTATTTAAAATTAGCAGCACTTACTTGTTACACAGGCTTTTAACTTGGTAGAGTAGGAGCTATCAATTGTACCTATTGAGGTGCAGTTGACATATAGCATTATGTTAGCTTCAGGTATAAAAATAATGATTTAATATTTGTATATATTGAAAAATTATCTTGACAATAAGTCCAGTTAATATCTATCACCATACCATTCAAAATATTTTTTGCTTTTGGAGAAAACTTTTAGGGTGTACTCTATTAACAACTTTCTAAATGGAATAGTATTATTAACTATAATCACCATGCTGTATATTACCTCCTGTGACTTATTTATTTCATAAATGTAAATTAGTGCCTTTCGAACCGTTCAGCCTATTTGCCAAACTTGTACTATCCACCTATGGGAACACCAATCTTATCTGTATTTATGGGCCAGTTTTTCATTTTTACTTTTTTTTTAAGACTCCATGTATAACTAAGGTCATACAGTATTTGTCTTTCTCTGACTTATTTCACTTACCATAATAGCTTCAAGTTCCTTTCTTGTTCTCACAAATGACAAATTTCATTCATTTTTATGGCTGAATAATATTCCATTGTACCACACACACACATACATCCCACATCTTCTTTATCCATTCATTCATCACAAGACACATAGGCTGTTTCCATGTCTTTGCTCTTGTAATGCTCCAGTGAAAAGGGGGGTCTAGATATATTTTAAAGTTAGTACTTCTGTTTCTCTAGAGAAGTACCTTGAGGTAAAATTGCTAGATCATACGGTTTTTCTATTTTTAGTGTTTTTGAGGAACTTCCCTACTCTTTTCCAGAGTGATTGTAGCAATTTACATTTCTACAAACAGTGCACAAGGGTTCCCTTTTCTCCACATCCTTGCCAACCCTGGTTATTTCCTTTATGATGATAACAATTCTGATGGGGTGAGGTGATACCACTTTCTGGTTTTGATTTAGATTTCCCTGGTGATTGGTGATGTTGAGCATCTTTTCATATACTTGTTAGCCAACTCTATGTCTTCTTTGGAAAAATTTCTATTCAAATCTTCTGCTCATTTTTATTGGAATTATTTTTTGCTGTTGAGCTATATGATTATGTATTCTATTAATCCCTCATCAGATATATGATTTGCAAATATCCAGTGGGTTGACTTTTCATTTTGTTGATGGTTTTCTTTGCTGTACAGAATAGTTTTAATTTTATGTATTTCCTTTTTTTTTTTTTTTTTGCTTTTTTTGTCTTTGCTTTTGGTGTTCAATTTATTTCAGTCGCTCAGTCATGTCTGATGCTTTGCGACCCCATGGACTGCTGCACGCGAGGCTTCCCTGTCCATCACCAACTCCCAGAGCTTGCTCAAACTCATTTCCATTGAATCAGTGATGCCATCAAACCAGCTCATCCTCTCTTTTGATGTTAGATCTGAATATTATCACCAAGACCAGTGTCAGGGAATCTGCCACCTATATTTTCTTCAAGGAGTTATATGATTTCAGGTATTACTTTTAAGGCTCTAATCCATTTTCAGTTTATTTTTGTGTATGATGTAATGCTCAAGTTTCATTCTTTGGCTTGTGTCTGTGCAGTTTGCTCATCACTATATATTGAAGAGACTTTTTTCTCATTGCATATTATTTTGTTTTTTGTTCTAAGTCAATTGACTATATAAGTATGGTTTTGTTTCTGCAGTGTCTCCTCTGTTCCATTGATCTATATGTTTGTTTTTAATGCCAGTACTATACTGTTTTCATTACTATAGCTTTGTAATACAGTTTGAATTAGGGAGTATGATGGCTTCAACTTTGTTCTTTTTTCTCAATATTTTTTGGCTATTTGGGGTCCTTTGTGGTTTCATCTAGATGTTAGGATTGTTTCATTTCTGTGAAAAATGTCATTGGAATTTTGATTGGGTTTATATTGCACCAGTTTGATGGACATGAATTTGAGCAAGCTCCAGGAGTTGGTGATAGACAGGGAAGCCTGGTGTGCTGCAGTCCATGGGGTCACAAAGAGCCGGACATGACTGATTGACTGAACTGAACTGAACTGAATTGATACTGAACTGCAGATTACATTGAGTATCTACATGGACATTTTAGCATTATTAATTCTTGCACTCCATTGTCACAGAATATCTTTCTTGTCTTCTTCAATTTCTGTCACTAATGTGTTATACTTTTTAGTGTATGGGGATTTTATTTCCTCAGTAACATTTATTCCTAGGTATTTTGTTCTTTTGAGACAATTATAAATGGGATTGATTCTGTTTCTGGTAAGTTATTATTAATGTGCAAAAATGCATCAGATTTTTATGTATTGAGTCTGTATCCTATAATGTTACTGATACTTTAATTAACTTTAACAGTTTGTGGTGTGAGTGTATGTGAAATCCTCATGATTTTCTATATGTAACATGTTGTCATTTGCAGATGGTGACAGTTTTCCTTCTTTTTTTTCAACTTTAATACCTTTTACCTCTTATTCTTGCCTCAATATTCTGATTAAGACTTCCAAAATTATGATGAATAAAAGTAGTGAGAGTGGGCATCCTTTTCTTGTTTCTAATCTTGAGGGAAAAGCTTTCAACTTTTCAGTACTGAGTATGATGTTAGCTGTGAGCTTGTAGCTTATGGCCTTTATTATTTTGAGGCATGTTCTGTCTATACCAAGTTTGAGAGTTTTTATCATAAACATGTTGAATTTTGTCAAATGCTTTTTCTGCATCTATTGAGATGATCATGTGATTTATATTGTTCAGTTTGTTAATGTGGTATATCACATGGACTGATTTGTGGCTGTTGAACTACACTTGCATCTCTGGAATAAATCTCACCTAATATGGTATGTAATCCTTTTAAAGTATTGTTCAGTTCTGTTTGATAATTTTTTGTTGAGTATTTTTACATATATGTTTATCAGGGATATTGATGTGTACATTTTTCTGTGATATCTTGTTTTATTTAAGGTGGTAGGGTCATGCTGGCCTCATAAAATGAGTTTCAGAATGTTCCCTTATCTTCTATACTTTGGAAGAATTTGAGAAGAATTTATATTAATTCTTCATTTAATGTTTAAGGATTCACCTCAGTCGTTTTACTTTTATTCTACATTTATGTTTATGTAAAAAGTGGCTTTCCTGTAAACAACAACATATAGTTGAACTACTTTCTGATCCACTCTAACTTTGATACACTCTGCCTTTTTTTGATGCTTACACTGTTGATATTTAAAGTGATTAATTACATAGTTGGATTATTATCTATATTTGTTAATCTTTATATTTATTGTTTTTGGCACCAAAAAAGCCTTCTTTTCTGCCTCTTATGATTTTTAATAGAGCATTGTATATGATTCTATTTTCTGTCTTTTCTTAGCACATCCATTTTACTTTTAAAAAATTTTTAAATCATATCCCTAGAGATATCAAAAATTCAAACCCACTCTCAACTAACACTATACTACTTCATCTATGGCATAAATATCTTATAAATATATCCCTAATTCCTCTGTCCTGTTCCTTGTATCCTTGCTGTTATTCATTTCATTTATATGTAAACATAGTTATAAAAAAATGTGCAGTTGATTTTTGAACAACATGGGTATGAACTGTTATGTCCGTTTCTATGCTTTTTTTTTTTTTTTCCAATAAATGTAGTACCACACAATCTGTTGTTGGTTAAAGCCAAAGATGCAGATCCTCGGACAGTTTTATGGAGGGCTGACTTTGTGACTTGAGCATTCATGGATTTTGTTATCTGTGGTGGATTTTGGAATCAATTCTCTGTGGCTGCTGAGAGACAAATGACTTTTGACTGTGTGAGTGTTTTCACCCCTACCTTCAGCCATGTTGTTGAAGCATCAACTGTACATAGGTATGCATATATAATAAAATACATTTTGCTATTAATATTTGAATGAACTTTTATCTGTTATATAAACTAAAAATAAGAAAAATAAGAGATTCTTATTTTATCTTCAGTTATTCCTGCCCGAGTTCGTTCTTTTTTTACATAGATCTGAGTTTTTGAACTATACTGTTTTCCTTCTCTCTAAAGAACCATTCCTTTAAGGCAGGTCTGCTGACAAGAATTTTCTTGTCTTTGTCTGTGATTCTTTTTTTCTCTTATGCTTTTTTTAGAATAATTTCACAAGGTATATAGATTTTTTCCTTGGTGAATTTTTCCTCTCAACACTTTACTATCCTCTTGTTAGGTTTGGTTTCTTAGGGAAAGTTAGATAAAATTCTTTATTTTTCCCTTTCTGTGAACAAAGGGTTTTCTTCCTCTGACATTTTTCACATTTCTTTCTGTATCCTTAATGAAATTTGAAAATGATATATCTAGTTGTATTTTTTTTTTAAATCTTTTTCTTGCTTGGCTTTTTCTGCTTCCTTGATCATTGGGTTTTATCTAACATTAATTTACATAAATTCACCAGCATTTTTGCTTCAATATTTTTTTATGGTCCTTTTTCTTTTAGCACTTTCTTCTCATTCTGGTGTTTCATGTATGCATATTGAATACTTTTTGTAGTTATCCCACAGTTTTGGGTTATTCTGGTCTGCTTTTCTCAGTCTTTGTTTTGTTTGCTTTTCAGTTTTTGAAGTTTATATTGACATATTTTCAAGCTCAGAGAGTCTCTCGTTAGCCACTCAGCCATATCCAATCTACTAAATGAGCCCTTAAAAGGCATTCATCAATTCTGTGATAGTATTTTGTATCTCTAACATCTCTTTTTTATTTCTGTCTCTCTGCCTTATACTATCCATCTGTTCTTGTTTGTGATTTACTTTTTTTTCATTCAATTGATTAGCATGTAAACCTTAGATGTTTTAAATTTCTAGTCTGGTATTTTCAACATCTTTGCAAAGGCTGATTCTGGTTCTTATGCTTACTCTGTGTTTTTGTTTTTTAGTGTAGTATGTCTTGTAATTTTTTGTTGAAAGACAGACATGATGTACTTGTGAAAGGAACTTGTAAAATAATGGTGTTGTGTAGTGATGAGGTGTGGGTAGAAAGAAGTATTCTACAGTCATATCATTAAGTCTTAGTCTTTTAATGAGCCTGTGTAGTTGGGTTGTGCATTTCACAAGTATTTCTTAGTTTTCCTACCTCGTAGGTGGGCAAGAGGGTAAGAGTGGTCTAGAGTTGGATATTCCCCTTTCTCTAAATGGAATGCTTGAGGGAGATGGAATTGAGTCTTTTTCTTTTCCCACGTCAGGTAGACTTTAATAAAACCTCAATCGTCTAGGGTCCATTCAACACTTTCCTTTGAGGACAGGCCTTATTAAGAGCAGAATGCTCTGGTGTATTTCAGAATTATTTATTTCCTCTCTCCTTTTGGAAGCATAAGTGGATTTTTGTCCAGTGTTCCCTCTGAGGATGTGTGAGAGCTCCTGGGTATTAATCTCACAAAAGCAAGGAGGGTTCCCTTCATTGACTCCTGGAGTTTTTAGTCTCTTGTCAGTACAGTTCAGTTCAGTCGCTCAGTTGTGTCCGACTCTTTTCCCATGAGCCACAGCATGCTAGGCCTCCCTGTCCATCACCAACTGCCAGAGTCTACCCAACCCATGTCCACTGAGTCAGTGGTGCCATCCAACCATCTCATCCTCTGTCATCCCCTTCTCCTCCTGCCCTCAATCTTTCCCAGCATCAGGGTCTTTTCCAATGAGTCAGCTCTTTGCATCAGGTGGCCAAAGTATTGGAGTTTCAGCTTCAACATCAGTCCCTCCAATGAACACCCAGGACTGATCTCCTTTAAGATGGACTGGTTGGATCTCCTTCCAGTCCAAGGGACTCTCAAGAGTCTTCTCCAACACTACAGTTCAAAAGCATCAATTCTTCGGTGCTCAGCTTTCTTTATAGTCCAACTCTCACATCCATACATGATTACTGGAAAAACCATAGCTTTGACTAGACGGACCTTTGTTGACAAAGTAATGTCTCTCCTTTTTCATATGCTGTCTGTGTTGGTCATAACTTTCCTTCCAAGGAGTAAGTGTCTTTTAATTTCATGGCTGCAATCACCATCTGCAGTGATTTTCGAGCCCAGAAAAATAAAGTCAGCCACTGTTTTCACTCTTTCCCCATCTATTTGCCATGAAGTGATGGGACCAGATGCCATGATCTTAGTTTTCTGAATGTTGAGTTTTAAGCCAACTTTTTCACTCTCCTCTTTCACTTTCATCAAGAGGCTCTTTAGTTCTTCTTCACTTTCTGCCATAAGGGTGGTGTCATCTGCATATCTGAGGTTATTGATATTTCTCCTGGCAATCTTGATTCCAGCTTGTGCTTCCTCCAGCCCAGCATTTCATGTGATGTACTCTGCATATAAGTTAAATAAGCAGGGTGACCATGTACAGCCTTGAAGTACTCCTTTTCCTATGTGGAACCAGTCTGTTGTTCCATGTTCAAGGGAACATTTCATGCAAAGATCGGCTCAATAAAGGACAGAAATGGTAGGGACCTAACAGAAGCAAAATATTAAGAATAGGTGGCAAGTATACACAGAAGAACTGTACAAAAAAGATCTTCATGACCCAGATAATCATGATGGTGTGATCACTCACACTCACCTAGAGCCAGACATCCTGGAATGTGAAGTCAAGTGGGCCTTAGGAAGCATCACTACAAACAAAGCTAGTGGAGGTGATGGAATTCCAGTTGAGCTATTTCAAATCCTAAAAGATGATGCTGTGAAAGTGCTGCACTCAATATGTCATCAAATTTGGGAAACTCAGCAGTGGCCACAGGACTGGAAAAAGTCAGTTTTCATTCCAATCCCAAAGAAAGGCAGTGCCAAAGAGTGCTCAAACTGCCACACAATTGCACTTATCTCACATGCTAGTAAAGTAATGCTCAAAATTTTCCAAGCCAGACTTCAGCAATATGTGAACCGTGAACTTCCAGCTGTTTTAGCTGGTTTTAGAAAAGGCAGGGGAACCAGAGGTCAAATTCCCAACATCTGCTGGATCATCAAGATAGCAAGAGAGTTTCAGAAAACATCTATTTCTGTTTTATTGACAATGCCAAAGCGTTTGACTGTGTGGATCACAATAAACTGTGGAAAATTCTGAAAGAGATGGGAATACCAGACCACCTGACCTGCCTCTTGAGAAACCTGTATGCAGGTCAGGAAACAACAGTTAGAACTGGACATGGAACAATAGACTGGTTCCAAATAGGAAAAGGAATATGTCAAAGCTGTATAATGTCAGTACAGAGCCTGTCGTAACTTGTCAGTTATAGGTTTTCCTATTGGGAGACACTGTTTTCTTGAGAGACCTTAGCTGGTTAATTTCTACTCCCATAAGTTCTAAATCTCTGTATCTGCCTGCCTGTTTCTGTTTTGGGGTATTGGTTCTCCTTGTGACCTCCCTTCTTTGATGGATCTGAGAAGACTTGTTGATTTTTCAGTTAATTGTCCTGCTTTTACTTGCTAAGATGGTGTGACAACTTTGAAGCTCCTTACATGCTGTACTGAAAATCAGAAGTGCCCTCACTTACTTTTTGAAGAGACATTCTATCTTGAGTTGTTAATTCAACTAGATATTTGCTTTATAAGTAATATTCATCTTATAGTGCTTGCTATGTGCCAGACATTGTTCTAAAGCCTTTATGCAGACTTGTTTCATCCTCATGACAATTATTTCCATCAAATACTGTTACTATCCACATTTTATAGATGAGGAAACTGAGGCACATAATTTTGATACATATGAAGCAGAGGATACTTAACTTGTTTGAGGTCACAAAGCTCAGAACAACTTTTATTTTTGTCTTTATTTAACTACCTTAAAGCTGGTTCAAACCATCAAAATAACTTCCTCTGAGCAATAGAAGGTCAAAGAGTTAAAGCTGTGCAAGTTGGACATAAACGTTTAGAAGGCCTGACATATTCTATGTTTATACTTTTTGGAGACCTGATTCAACCATGTAGAAACCTTGCTTCCTTATTAACAGAGACAGATGATTATACTTGTGAGAGGATAACATCATGAGTACTGCTTTAGGTAGAGAGGCCTTTGGATAGTATGGTGAGAGACCCATACATCCCAGCATCCTAGCAAAACCTACCTTCCTTCTGTCTTTGCCAGTGTTTCACATATGTAAATTAGCCACCTTGGAGGTATTAGTTTGGATGAGTCCCACAAGATTGAATCTCAGGTCAACATGACTTGGAAAAGAACTGCCATTTGACTAAGTCAACCCACAGACCTAAGAAAGAATAAATGTTGATTTTTTTTCAAACACAGTAGATTTGGGGGTGCTTTATTACACAGTGGAAATATATGAAAAAATGTGCACTTTTTAAAGAAGACATTGGATATTGGCTATAGAGAATTCAAACTGAAGGATTTCAAAGAATTAACAGATTTTAATCTAAATCAGAGAAACTTATTAGGAATCTTTACTGCCAGGTTTATTGTGATATAATTGATATATAACATTGTACAAGTTTAATGTATACAATGTGATAATTTAATACACATATACATCGTAAAATGATTACCATGATAAGGTTTGTTAACATATCTATCACCTCATTACCTTTTTTTTTTTTTTTTTATTGTGTGTGAGGACATTTAGGACCTATTCTCTAAGTGACTGTTAAGTATACAATATAGTATTTTTAACTATAGTCATGGTGTTGTAGGCTTCCCAGGTGGTGGTGGTGGTAAAGAACCTGCTTGCCACTGCAAGAGGCATAAGAGACAGGAGTTTGATAAGAGACGAGAGACAGGTCAGAAGATCCCCTAGAGGAGGGCCTAGCAACACACTCCAGTATTCTTGCTTAGAGAATCCCCGTTGACACAGGAGGCTGGGGGACAACAGTCCACAGGGTCACAAAGAGTCAGACACGACTGAAGTGACCTAACATGCCTTTGTGGTGTTCTCCATTGTATCCCCCGAACTTGTTCATTTTATAATTGGAGTTTTGTCCCCTTTGTCTAACATCTTCCGATTTCTTGAACCCCATTTTGGCCACCACTGGCAACCACCAATTTAATCTCTATTTGAATAAAGTTCAACTGTTTTAGATTCTACATTAAGGAAGATAATATAGTATTTGTCTTTCTCTGTTGACTTATTTCACTTAATATAAAGTCCTCAAGTTTCATTTATGTTGTAGAAAATGGATAAGGAGGGGACACGACTGAGTGACTGAACTGAACTGAGGGATAAATTGGGAGATTTAGATGGACATAAACACACTACTGCATATAAAATAGATAACTAAGAACCTGCACAGGAAGCTCTACTCAATACTCTGCAATGGCTTATATGGGAAAAGAATCTAAAAAAATGGGGGGTTATATGTATATGTATAACTGAAAGCAATACAACATTTTAAATCAGCTATACTCCAATAAAAATTTAAGAAAAACTCACAAAAATGCTTTGGGATAGAAGGTTTTCTGGAAATTATATTTTTAATAATTTTAACTTTAACTTTTCTATCCATTTTATTCTTACTCCTAGAAAATATTATTATTTTCAGACACGTTTATTTGAGAAAAACTTTCAAAATTTCTCATTTTTCTTAGATGTTTCATGGAACAATCATAGAAGAGCTAACCAATCACAGAGAATGGAGTCACTATAATGAGAACATAATAGAAGGTCAAAAAGATTTTGTTTTTGTGAAGTTCAGTGGCCTTCATTTAAAATCTATGGAAAGTCTTCAATCTTATATCTCTCTTAGAGTATGCATCTTCTCAAACAATTTTATTACAGATATTCGTCCACTTCAGAGTTGTATGAAATTAATCAAACTCGATCTCCATGGAAATCAGGTAAGCAATCACTTGTTTGCACATAAATGAAGCTGATATCTAATAAGCTCTTAGGTTATCTATATACAGTATTTCTCCCAGGTAGTCTTTTGTGTGAAATATAAACAATTCAGAACTAAATAAAAAATAAATATATAAACACAAATATAAGCAAACATTTAATTTAACCATTTAATAAACATTTTAAATATAATCAAACATTTGTAATTTAAAATATGTAAACCATCAGTGTGTGATGTGGTTTATTTTACTTCTTAAATCCATAGTCTTGATTAAGACTACTTCTTGACTGCTTAATTTTTTTAATGACGTATACTTGACATACAGCATTATATTGATTTCAAGTATATGACATAATGATTCAGCATTTGTGTATATTGCAAAATAATCACAATAAGTCAAGTTAGCATCCTTCCCTAAAGAATTATAATTTTTCCTTCATGATGAAAACTTTTATTATTATTATCTATTTTCTTAACGACTTCCAAATATATAATCCTGTATTATTAGCTATACTCACGCTGTTGAATATTATTGAATATATCCCCAGGACTCATTTATCTTATAATTGAAAATTTGTATCTTTTTAGCACCTTCACATTTCCCCCACCTCCTCTGCCTCTGAATCACTGATACATTCTCTGTAACAGTTTGTTTTTTGTTTGTGTTTTGTTTTTTCAGATTCCACCTGAGTGAGATCACATGGTATTTGTTTTTCTCTCTGACTTATTTCATTTAGGGTAATGCCCTGAAAGTACACCATGTTGTTTCAAATGGCATGATTTTATTCTTTTTTTGTGAATCAATAATATTACACTGGATGTATATATCACATTTTCTTTACTTACTCTTCCATAGACAGCAGCAGACAGACATTTTGGTTGCTTTCATGTCTTGGCTATTATAATTAATGCTGCAGTGAACATGGGAGTGTGTGTGTCTATTTGAGCTAGTATTTTCTCTTCCTTGTAATAAATTTCCAGAAATATAATTGCTGGGTCATATGGAAGCTTTACTTTGAATTTTTTGAGGAACCCCTGCTGTTTACCTAGTGACTACACCAATTTACGATCCTCCAAACACTGCACAGGGTTCCCTGTTCTCCACATCCTTGCCAACACTTTATTTTTTGTCTTTTTGATAATAGCTATTCTCACAGGCATGAGAATGGTCCAATATGAGGTGGTTTCAATATGCATTTCCTTGATGATTGGTGTTGCTGAGTATCTTTTGATGTACCTGCTGGCCACCGGTATGTCTTATTTGGAAAAAGCATTGTCTTAGATCCTCTGCCTATTTTTTAGTTGTATTTTTTTTTCCTATTCTTGTATGAGTTCTTTATAGATTTTTGATGTTAGCCTCATCTCAGATGTGATTTGCAAATATTTTCCCGCATTCAGTAGGTTCCCTTTTCTTTTTATTGATGGCTTCCTTTATGTGCAGAAGCTTTTTAGTTTGAGTTCATTTCACTATATTCAGTTTTGAGTTTTTTGCCTTTACTTTTGGTGTCAAATTGAAAAAAACTATCACCAAGACCCATAACAAGGTGCTTACCACCAGTGTTTTCTCCTAGGAATTTTATGGTTTCAGATTGTGCCTTCAAGTCTTTAATCCATGTTGAGTTTACTTTTGTGTATAGCATAAGATAGTGGTCAAGTTTCATTCTTTCACATGTGCTTGTCCCATTTTTCCAACACAATTTATTGAAGAAACTGCTCTTTTCCTAGTGTATGCTCTTGACTCCTTTTTTGTAAATAAATTGATCTTTACTGTAAATCCATTTTGTAAATCAATGTGTGGGTTTATTCATGGGATGTGTTTCTGTTCCATTGACCTGTTTTTTTAAAATGCCAGTACCAGTCTGTTTTTTTTTTTTTTTTACTGTAGCTTTATATTATACTTTGAATTCAGGAAGTGTGAAGGCGCCAAATTCATTCTTTCTCAAAGGTTTTTGCCTATTTGAGTGTTTTTTAGTTTCATACAAATATTAGGGTTATTTGTTCTATTTATGTTAAAAGTGCCACTGGAATTTTGGCATGGCTTTTGTTGAATCTGTAGGTTGCTTTGGGTAGTATAAATGTTATAACAGCATTAATTCTTACAGCCCACAAGGACAGAATATCTTTCAGTTTATTTGTATTCTTCAATTACTTTTCAATATGTCTTATAATTTTCAGTGTATATGCATATCTTTCACCTCATTGGTTAAATTTATTTC
Organism: Cervus canadensis; assembly: GCF_019320065.1. Lineage (NCBI taxonomy): Eukaryota > Metazoa > Chordata > Mammalia > Artiodactyla > Cervidae > Cervus > Cervus canadensis. The sequence goes on from NC_057387.1 coordinate 66,919,046, forward strand.
TAAGTATTTTTACTATTTTAATGTAATTGTGAATGAGATTATTTTATTAATTTCCCTTTCCAATATTTAATAGCTCAGGCATAGAAAGACAGCATAACTTTGTGTATTGATTTTGTATTCTGAAATGTTAATTGATTTTGTTTATTCTGAGGGTTATTTTCTGTAGTATTTAGGGTTTTCTGTATACAGGCATGCTGTATTTTAGAGGGTATCACTTTATTGCACTTTGCAAGTACTACATTTTTTACAAATTTAAGATTTGTGGAAATCCTACATTATTAGATGATGATTAGCAATTTCTAGCAATAAAGTATTTTTTACATCAGATGTGTACTTTGATTTTTTTCTAGACATAATGTTATTGCACACTTAATAGACTAATATAGTGTAAACAATTTTAATATGCAATGGGAAACCAAAAAAAAAAGTCCTTCTTTATTGCAATGTTTGCTATATTGCAGTAGTCTGAAACCAATTGCACAATATCTCTGAGGTGTGAATGTAGGTCGTTTAATTCACAAAAAGTGACAATTTTACTTTTTCCTTTCCAATTAGGATGCCTTTGTTTCTTCTTCTTGCCTAATTGCTTTGACTAGGACTTCTAGCTCCCAGTGCCATGTTGAACAAAAATGCAAAACTGGGCATCTTTGTCTTATTCTTGCTGTTAGAGGGAAAGATTTTATCTTTTTACCATTGAGAATGATGTTAGTTGTAAGCTTGTCATATATGGCCTTTACTGTGTGGAGGTACATTCCTTCTATACTCTTTATTGAGAGTTTTAACTATAACTGGATGTTGAATTTTGGCAAATACATTTCTTGTATCTATTGAGATGACTATATGATTTTTTATTCTTCATTTTTGTTAATGTGGAGTATCACATTGATTGATTTGACCCCTTAAGTTTTTCATGTAATGAAATATTTTAGAAAAGATTAAAAAGTCTACTTATTACAAAGGAATTTTTATTGAATGGATTATATATTTGTTTATTTAATTACACTAGTAATTACAGATACCTAATGTATTTTAGTTTGCCCCAGTCATCCTTTGGATAATTAGAAATTGCATTTTTGTTTACTAATGAGAAACTTGTTATTTGAATTGAATATTATATTATAGAAGATGTTTAAAGTTTTTCCTTTTTTCCATATAATTCAGGGACAATTGGTATTTGTATTTAAAGTATTACTATTATTGCTTCAGATAAAGAGTCTACCAGATACCAAATTTTGGAGTGGATTGAAGAATCTAAAACTTCTCTTTCTACATGACAATGGGTTTGCAAAGTTAAAGAACGTATGTATGTTATCTGCCTGTCCGAGACTCATTGCCCTCACTATGTTTGATTGTCCAGTAAGCCTTAAAAAAGGATATAGACATGTTCTTGTCAACAGTATATGGACTCTCAAAGCATTGGATCATCATGTGATTTCTGATGAAGAAATAATTCAAAACTGGCATCTTCCTGAAAGATTCAAGACATATAACCACCGACTTCTCTTTAATTTCTGCTCTGCTTTGAAAAAGGTAGTTGGCTTCATTTGTGTTTCATTTTAAATAAATGAAGTAAAACCTTAACTTCTAATTTCTATTACCTAAATTATATAAATCAGTATTTTTATCACTTACATGAAATATCAGAAACTAGTGAATATATTATCATACTAATGTCTTATAACAAAATTTATAAAAGCTTATGTGTCTGCTGGTAAAAATTACTGATCATGGGATTACCAAATTGTGGAGAAACAAATATTTAACATTTTGAGGGCTCTCCATTATGTTTAATAGCTTTAAGAAGGTATAGCTTACATGCTATAAAATTTACCCATTTTACATATATGAGTCCATAATTTTGGTAAATTGCAGTGCTGTATAACTGTCTTCACAATCCAGTGTTAGAAATTTCCACCACTCCCAAAATTCTTCTTCCCATTTGCAGTTAACCCCCACTGTTACCTTGGTCTTAGGTAACCATTTGTCTATTTCTGTCTCTGTAAATTTGTTTCTCTAAACACTTTATTTATTTATATTTTAATTCAGAAAACATTTATTAAATATCTTTCTACAGCATGCTAGACAGTATAAGGAATACATATACAAAGATGAATGTAGAATAAAATATTTCCTTACTGGGAGCTGATAGACTACATGGGATGAAAAATAATTACTAAGAAAATATAACAGGGCCCAATATCTGGGCCTGTTATTGAGGATCCCAGAAACTTTTTGTTTATATAGATTATATCCATAGATATTAATGTATTGAAAATTAAAAGAGAATTTTCAAATATATGCTTAAGTCATTTGAAATAACAAACCCATTTTATAAACACATTTTATGAAAAAATATACTTTCCAAAATAAAAATAATTAGAAGAATGACATTGTTTTACATTTTTGTATATATCTTCAATATCTGTCTTAATTAAACACAGATATTTTTCATATCTACTTCTGCATTTAAACTATTGCAAAATGTTGTTTTGACTGAAGTAAATAAAGAAAATATGTCCTCATACAGATATGTAATTAGAAAAAGAAGGCCCTCATGGGTCTTTGAAGGGTCTTGGGGCCTCCCAAGGATTCTAAAATCACTTTTGAGATTTACTGAATTATAAGAAAAAAACATTCTATCGAATCATGTCAGTTATAATTCTAAAAAGAAAGTAGTTAGGTTGAACATCCCCTGTCTGTGTTAAAATACTAAATGAGAATTAATCTAACAACTTAATTCTTTTACTCAGTAACCTAAATGCCAAAGGAGTCTATATCTGGAATCCACAGGATTTTCTTTTTTTTTTAAGTAAAAGATCATCATATAGTACAGTTGTTTTTAAACATGGCTCCTCATTAGAAACACATCTGTAGCTTTTGAGAAAAATATCAATACCTGGGCATTTGTATTTTTCAAAAAATTGCAAGATAATTCTGATATGCATCTGGATTTTAAAAAGTGATTATAGGATTTGTATTAAATGGTAGATTTAGTGATATAGAATTCTGTTATTTTCTGTTTATCAATCATGATACAATGGTATTAAGCAAATAATAGTTATATAATAACAATAGTAAAATATGTTTATCAGTTTTCTTAATAGCCAGATAGAAAATAAAAGATAATTATATTTGCAAGCCATAATGGGAACATGATTAACCTAACAATATAAAATAATTGCATACAATTTGGGGGGGTCTCTTGGAGTGATTGGTAAGTGGAAATGCATACATACACATGTTTTCATCTGCCCAGCCAGTCTGTGTCTTTGGGTTTATACATTTAATCCACTTACATTTAAGGTGATTATCAGTATATATGATCCTATTACCATTTTCTAAATTTTTTTGGGTTTATTTTTTGTAAGTGTTTTCCTTCTCTTGTGTTTCTTGTTTAGAGAAATTCCTTTAGCTTTTGTTGTAAAGCTGGTTTTGTGGTGCTGAATCTCTTAACTTTTGCCTGTTTGGATAGCTTTTGATTTCTCTATTAAATCTAAGCAAGAGTCTTGCTGGGTAGAGTATTCTTAGTTTAGGTTCTTTCCTTTCATCACTTTAAATATCCTGACCTTCTCCTCTGATTTGTAGAGTTTCTGTTGAGAAATCAACTGAAAACATTATGGAAGTTCCTTGTATGTTACTTGTCATTTTTCCCTTGTTGCTTTTGACATTTTTGTCTTTATCTTTAATTTTCATCATTTTGATTAGTATGTCTCAGTGTGTACCTCCTTGGGTTTATCCTGTGTGGGACTCTTTGCACTTCTTGGACTTGGTTGACTATTTCCTTCCCCATTTTTAGGGAAGTTTTCAGCTATACTTCTTCAAATATTTTCTCAGGTCCTTTCTCTCTTTTCCTTCTGGGACCCCTATAATGTGAATGTTGGTGCATCTAGTGTTGTCCCAGAGGTTCCCAAAGAATTAATGCTTTCAAACTGTGGTGCTGAAGAAGACTCTTGAGAGTTCCTTGGATCACAAGGAGATCAAACCAGTCAATCCTAAAGGAAATCAACCCTGACTACTCATTGGAAGGACTGATGCTGAAGTTCTGATACTTCGGCCACCTGATGCAAAGAGCCAGCTCTTTGGAAAAGACCCTGATGCTGGGAAAGATTGAGGACAGGAGGAGAAGGGGATGACAGAGGATGAGAGGTTGGATGGCATTGCTGACTCAGTAGACACAACGTTGAACAAACTCTGGGAGATATGGAGGACAGGGAAGCCTGGTATGCTGTCTTCCATGGGGTTGCAGAGTAAGACACAACTGAGTGAAACAACAAGAAATCAATTGCAAGGGAAAACAGGAAAATTCACAATTATGTGGAGAATAAAAAACTTAACCAATGTATTGAAAAAAAAATCTTAGAATGACAACTAATAGGATATAGTTAAAGCTGTTTAGAGGGCATTTTATAGTGATAGATGCTTACATTAAAAAAGAGAACTCAAATGAACAATCTAACTTTACACCCCAAGGAACTAGAAAATGAAGAAGAACAAATTAAACCAAATTTTGTGAGAAGAAGGAAATACCAGAAATAAATGAAATAGAGATTAAAAAGACTACAGAAAAGATAAATGAAACCAAGAGATTTATTTTTTGAAAAGATAAACAAAATAGACAAACTCTTTGTTATACTTGAGAGAGAGGATCCAAGGAAGTAAGATTAGAAAGAAAGAGGAGACATCACAGTTGATACCACACAAATACAGAAGATTATGAGAGACTGCTATAAGTAATTGTATGCCAACAGACAACCTAGAAATGGATACATTCCTAGAAGCATACAGCTTATTAAGACTAAATCATGAAGAAATTAAAAAAAAAAATTAAGGCACTAATTATGAGCAGGGAGATTGAATCAGTAATCAAAAGTCTCCTAACATAGAAAAATTTAGAACCAGATGGCTTCACTGGTAAATTCTACCAAATATTTAAGGAGAAACTAATACCATTTTTTCTGATACTTTTCAAAATGAAATAGAATCTAAAGGAACACTTAGCTAAAGCCAAAACAATATGAGGACACTAGAAGAAAAGAAAATTACAGATCAATATCCATGATGAATATGGATGCAAAACCCTCAACAGAATGTTAGCAAGCTGAGTTCACTGATATATTAAAAAGATCATACATCATGATGAGGTGGGATTTATCCCTGGGATAAAAATATCTCTAGTGAATATAAGCACAGAAATCTTAAACAAAACCTTAGCAAATATAATTTAGCATATGTAAGAAGAATTATATACCATGTGCAAGTAGAACTTGTTTCAGGGATGCACAGCTGGTTCAATAGTTGAAAATGAATTAATGTAATCTCCCATATCAAAAGACTCAAGAATGTTTTCTTCCTAAGACTGGGAACAAAACAGATGGCTGTTCTCATTTCTCTTGTCAACATGGCTGCTGGTAAGCCGAGGTGGTGCAATAAAGTGAGAAAAGGAAAAAAAGAAACATACAGATGAGAAAAGAAGAAATAAATTATTTGCAGATGAAATGATCACCTGTGTGGAAAATGCCACAGAATCTACCAAAACATTTCTTTAAACTAAAAAATGAGCTTGGCAGGGCTGCAGGGTGTTAGCTAAACAAAAATCAATCCTATTTCTGTGTACTAACAGTGAGTACATGGTCACCTAAATTAAATACATATTGTCATTTATAATCACTCAAGAATGAAATACTTAGATGTAAATAACAATAGGAACAGAACTTGATGGAGAAAATATAGCTTTTTCAATAAATGTTACTTGGAACAGTTGGACATACATAGACAGACACACACACAAGAGATGAACTTCCTTAAGTTTTACAACTCAAAAAAATTAACTCAAATTGGATCTTGGAGTTAAATGTAAAAACTTATTTTAGAAAAAATAAAATTGAGGGAAATTTTTAGGATCTAGGTTGAGGCAAAGACAGACCTGATACGAAAAGCACAATCTTTAAAAAGCAAAAATAGTAAAGTGAACTTCATCAGTTGTTTAAAATAGTCTGTAAAAGGCCCTAGTAAGTGAATGAAAAGATAAGCTCAGAGTCAGGGAAAGTATTTGGAAGTAAACTTTTAAAAATGATAATAGGAGCAGTCCTAAGATGACAGAGGAGTAGGATGGGGAGACCACTTTCTCCTCCACAAATTCATCGAAAGAACATTTGAACACTGAGCAAATTCCACAAAAGACTTCTGGATTCTGGCCGAGGACCTCAGGCATCCAGAAAGGCAGCCCATTGTCTTCAAAAGGAGATGGAGAAGTCTTGAGGTTAGTGTAAGAATAAGACTGAAATTCGGGGGCAGGAGGCTTAAGTTCAAAACCCGAGAACACCAGAGAACTCCTGACTCCAGGGAACATTAATCGATAAGAGCTCATCCAAAAGCCTCCATACCTACACTGAAACCAAGCACCACCCAAGAGCGAACAAGTTCCAGAGCAAAACATACCACGCAAATTCTCCAGCAACACAGGAATGTAGCCTTGAGCTTCAATATACAGGCTGCCTAACTCACACCAAACCCATTGACATCTCAGAACTCACTACTGGACACTTCAGTGCACTCCAGAGAGAAGAAATCCAGCTCCACCTAACAGAACACTGACACAAGCTTCCCTAACCAGGAAACCTTGACAAGCCACCCAGCCAACCGCACCCACAGCGAGGAACCTCCACAATAAAGAAGAACCACAAACTGCTAGAATACATAAAGGCCACCCCAAACACAGCAATATAAACAATATGGAAAGGCAGAGAAATACCCAGCAGGTAAAGGAACATGATAAATGCCCACCAAACCAAACAAAAGAGGAAGAGATAGGGAATCTATGTGATAAAGAATTCCAAATAATGATAGTGAAAATGATCCAAAATCTTGAAAACAAAATGGAGTTACAGATAAATAACCTGGAGGCAAGGATTGAGAAGATGCAAGAAGTGTTTAACAAGTACCTAGAAGAAATAAAAATGAGTCAATATATAATGAATAATGCAATAAGTGAGATAAAAAACACTCTGGAGGGAACCAACAGTAGAATAATGGAGGCAGAAGACAGGATAAGTGCGGTAGAAGATAGAATGGTAGAAATAAATGAAGCAGAGAGGAAAAAAGAAGAAAGAATTAAAAGAAATGAGGACAACCTCATAAACCTCTGGGACAATGTGAAATGCCCCAACATTCAAATCATAGGAGTCACAGAAGAAGAAGACAGAAAGAAATACCATGAGAAAATACTTGAGGAGAAAATAGTCCCTAAAATGGGGAAGGAAATAGTCACCCAAGTCGAAGAAACCCAGAGAGTCCCAAACAGGATAAACCCAAGGCAAAACACCCCAAGACACATATTAATCAAATTAACAAAGATCAAACACAAAGATCAAATATTAAAAGCAGCAAGGGAAAAACAAATAACACACAAGGGGATTCCCATAAGGATAACAGCCAATCTTTCAATAGAAACTCTTCAGGCCAAAAGAGAATGGCAGGACATACTTAAAGTGATGAAAGAGAAAAACCTACAACCCAGATTACTGTACCTATCAAGGATCTCATTCAAACATGAAGGAGAAATCAAAAGCTTTACAGACAAACAAAAGCTGAGAGAATACAGCACCACGAAACCAGCTTTCCAACAAATGCTAAAGAATCTTCTCTAGACAGGAAACACAGAAAGGGTATATAAACTCGAACCCAAAATAACAAAGTAAGTGGCAATGGGATCATACTTATGAATAATTACCTTAAATGTAAATGGGTTGAATGCCCCAACCAAAAGACAAAGACTGGCTGAATGGATACAAAAATAAGACCCCTTATATGTTGTCTACAAGAGACACATCTCAAAACAAGGGACACATACAGACTGAAAGTGAAGGGCTGGAAAAAGATATTCCATACAAATAGAGACCAAAAGAAAGCGGGAGTAGCAGTACTCATATCAGATAAAATAGACTTTGAAATAAAAGCTGTGAAAAGAGACAAAGAAGGACACTGCATAATAATTAAAGGATCAATCCAAGAAGAAGATATAAAAATCTTATAAGTGTATATGCACCCAATATAGGAGCACCACAATATGTAAGGCAAATGATAACAAATATGAAAGGGGAAATTAACAATAACACAATAATAGTGGGAGAAATACCCCATTCACACCTATGGATAGATCAATTAAGCAGAAAATTAACAAGGAAACACAAACTTGAAATGATACAATAGACCAGTTAGACCTACTTGATATCTATAGGACATTTCACCCCTAAACAATGATTTTCACCTTTTTCTGAAGTGTACATGGAAGCTTCTCAAGGATAGATCACATCCTGGGCCATAAATCTAGCCTTGGTAAATTAAAAAAAAAACAAAAAAACATTCCAAGCATCTTCTCTGACTACAGTGCAGTAAGATTAGAGGTCAATTACAGAAGAAAAACTATTAAAAATTCCAACATATGAAGGCTGAACAACACGCTGCTGAATAACCGACAAATCACAGGAGAAATCAAAAAAAGAAATCAAAGTATGCATAGAAACGAATGAAAATGAAAACACAACAACCCAAAACCTATGGGACACTGTAAAAGCAGTGCTAAGGGGAAGGTTGATAGCATACAGGCTTACCTCAAGAAATAAGAAAAAAGTCAAATAAATAACCTAACTCTACACCTAAAGCAACTAGAAAGGAAAAAATGAAGAACCCCAGGGTTAGTAGAAGGAAAGAAATGTTAAAAAATTAGGGCAGAAACAAATGTAAAAGAAACAAAAGAGACCATAGCAAAAATCAACAAAGCCAAAAGCTGGTTTTTTGAGAAGATAAATAAAATTGACAAACCATTAGCCAGACTCATCAAGAAACAAAGGGAGAAGAATCAAATCAATGAAATTAGAAATGAAAATTGAGAAATCACAACAGACAACACAGAAATATGAAAGATCATAAGAGACTACTATCAGCATCTATATGCCAATAAAATGGACAATTTGGATGAAAGGGACAAATTCTTAGAAACTTTCCAAAACTGAACTAGGAAGAAATTAAAAAAAATCTTAACAGACCCATCAAAGCATGGAAATTGAAACTGTAATCAGAAATCTTCCAACAAACAAAAGCCCAGGACCAGATGGCTTCACAGCTGAATTCTACCAAAAATTTAGAGAAGAGCTAACACCTATCCTACTCAAACTCTTCCAGAAAATTGCAGAAGAAGGTAAACTTCCAAACTCATTCTATGAGGCCACCATCACTCTAATACCAAAACCAGACAAAGATGCCACAAAAAAAAGAAAACTACAGGCCAATATCACTGATGAACATAGATGCAAAAATCCTTAAAAAAAACTCTAGCAAACATAATCCAACAATTTATTAAAAAGATCATTCATCATGACCAACTGGGCTTTATCCCAGGGATGCAAGGATTCTTCAATATCTTCAAATAAGTCAATGTAATACACCACATTAACAAATTGAAAGATAAGACCATATGATTATCTCAATAGATGCAGAGAAAGCCTTTGACAAAATTCAACATCCTTTTATGATAAAAACTCTCCAGAAAGCAGGAATAGAAGGAACATACCTCAACATAATAAAAGCTATATATGACAAACCCACAGCAAACATTATCCTCAATGGTGAAAAATTGAAAGCATTTCCTCTAAAGTCAGGAATAAGACAAGGGTGCCCACTCTCAACACCACTATTCAACATAGTTTTGGAAGTATTGGCCACAGCAATCAGAGCAGAAAAAGAAGTAAAAGGAATCCAGATTGGAAAAGAAGTAAAACTCTCACTGTTTGCATATAACGTGATCCTCCACATAGAAAACCCAAAAGACTCCACCAGAAAATTACTAGAGCTAATCAATTGAATATAGTAAAGTTACAGGATATAAAATTAACACACAGAAATCCCTTGCATTCCTATACACTGAGAAAACAGAGAAATTAAGGAAACAATTCCATTCACCATTGCAACAAAAAGAAAAAAAATACTTAGGAATATATCTACCTAAAGAAACAAAAGACCTATATATAGAAAACTGTAAAATACCAATGAAAGAAATCAAAGAGGACACAAATAGTTGGAGAAATATACCATGTTCATGGATTGGAAGAATCAATATAGTGAAAATGAGTATACTACCCAAAGCAATCTATAGATTGAATGCAATCCCTATCAACTACCAACAGTATTTTTCACAGAACTAGAACAAATGATTTCACAATTTGTATGGAAATACAAAAAATCTCGAATAGCCAAAGCAATCTTAAGAAAGAAGAATGAAACTGGAGGAATCAACTCACCTGACTTCAGGCTCTACTACAAAGCCACAGTCATCAAGACATTATGGTACTGGCACAAAGACAGAAATATATATCAGTGGAACAAAACAGAAAGCCCAGAGATAAATCCACATACCTATGGACACCTTTTCTTTGACAAAGGAGGCAAGAAATATACAATGAAGAAGACATTCTCTTTAACAAGTGGTGCTGGGAAAACTGGTCAATTGCTTGTAAAAGAATGAAACTAGAACAATTTCTAACACATACACAAAAATAAATTCAAAATGGATTAAAGATCTAAACATAAGACCAGAAACTATAAAACTCTTAGAGGAAAACAGGCAAAACACCCTCTGATATAAATCACAGCAGGATCCTCTATGACTCTCCTCCCAGAGTAATGGAAATAAAAGCAAAAATAAACAAATATGACCTAATTATACTTAAAAGCTTTTGCACAACAAAGGAAACTGTAAGCAAGGTGAAAAGCGAGCATTCAGAATGGGAGAAAATAATAGTAAATGAAGGAACTGACAAAGAATTAGCCTAAAAAATATACAAGCAACTCCTGCAGCTCAATTCCAGAAAAATAAATGACCCAATCAAAAAATGGGCCAAAGAACTAAACAGACATTTCTCTAAAGAAGACATACAGTTGGCTAAGAAACACATAAAAAGATGCTCAACATCACTCATTATCAGAGAAATGCAAATCAAAACCTCAATGAGGTACCGTTTCATGCCAGTCAGAATGGCTGCTATCCAGAAGTCTACAAGCAATAAATGCTTGGGTGTGGAGAAAAGAGAACCCTCTTACACTGTTGGTGGGAATGCAAACTAGTACAGCCACTATGGAGAACAGTGCGGAGATTCCTTCAAAAACTGGAAATAGAACTGCCATATGATGCAGCAATGCCACTTCTGGGCATACACACTGAGGAAACCAGAATTTGAAAGAGACACATGTACCTCATTGTTCATCATGGCACTGTTTATAACAGCCAGGACATGGAAGCAACCTAGATGTCCATCAGCATACGAATGGATAAGAAAGCTGTGGTACATATACACAATGAAATATTACTCAACCATTAAAAAGAATACCTTTGAATCAGTTCTGATGAGGTGAATAAAACTGGAGCCTATTATGCAGAGTGAAGTAAGCGAGAAAGAAAAACATCAGTACTGTATACTAATGCATATATATGGAATTTAGAAAGATAGTAACGATAACCCTATATGCGAGACAGCAAGAGACACAGATGTATAGAACAGTCTTTGGACTTTCTGGGTGAGGGCGAGGGTGGAATGATTTGGGAGAGTAGCATTGAACCATGTATATTATCATATCTGAAACGGATTGCCAGTCCAGTTTCAATGCATGGGACAGGGTGCTTGTGGCTGGTGCACTGGATGACCCAGAGGGATGGGGTGGGGAGGGAGGGGGAGTGGGTTCAGGATGGGGGGAAAAATGATAATAGGTACTTCAAGTGGTGGAAATTTGTTTAAAGTTTTTTATTCTTGTACTATCATCTGTCCTAAAAATTTTCGTGTTTTATTATTATGGTTCTAAATATTTTTTGTTGTTATTTAATGTTACTTAGTTCAGGTGAAATATTTTAATTGGTGAATTGTCTAAAGTTTGTTCCCAAAGTGTTTACCAGTGATCCTTAGAAATGTTGATTTAAAATAATATAAAATCTTTCTAGCCTTTGTGGGGAGTTTCAGAGATACTCACCATTTCATGTGAATGTTGAAGTGAATATATTACAGATGGAATAAAAAGGTGAATACTCCATGTGTTTATTCTATGTGAGATAAATACTTCTGGGAGTAGCACGATTTACATTTTTCAGTTATGCTGAGATGAATGTGTCAAGTCAGTAAATTCTGATGGAAAAATTACAAATAGAATTTTAAAAGAGTATAGGGAATAGATACATACGAAAGAAATGAAAATGGGGAAAAGGAAGAAAAAATAAGTACAGGTGTATTTAGAATATCAGATTAATTGGGAATCTCTTTGTGTAATATATACAATCTGAAAAGAATGTAGTTTGAAAATTTGTTTTTTAAGCTACACTTCCTGTTAAGAACACAGAGTACTATCTTCCATATGAATCATGTTTACAAAATTCTTACCTTTCTTGGAAATGCCTTGTTATGCTCTATGCAAGGATTTGCAGTAGCCACTTTTTCATTCCAAGATTACAATGGCAAGTGGGAGAATACAGATATTTCATTATTTTATCATCTGTTTTGTTGATTCTTGATAATATTTTCTGTAAATGTGTGTTTTCCTTTGGCAAGCTTTTACTGTAATTCTTTAATTCATTTTATTGAGTTGAAAATATTAGTTTACAGTTAATTTCTTAATTTTGTTATGTTTAAACCAATTGCTTAGTAAATTCCAGTACTAATTTGTTAAGTATCAAATAGGATAAGGTATACAGAAGTCCTTAAGCTGTTGACAGATGACCTTATTTGGATGCTTGAAATGTTTTAGCACTGTTCTATGTGCTTTACAAATATTTTCTCACAAAACCCCAATGAAGTTTTCTCTATTTTACAGATGATTAATAGGGGACAGATGGGTTACTTACCCTAGACTGCATAGTTAGCAAGTGGTAGAAATGGAATTTAAACCCAGGCAGTTTTTCTTTAGAGTCATCACTCATATAGTAGAGGAAATATGCATTACTCTCCCTTAGAAGATACATCCATTTGTCCTCAGCTATCAAATGGTTTATGGCATTTGTACACATTTGCAATGATGTCTTTTTTTTTTTTTTTAAATGTGGAGTGTAGTTGCTTTATAATGTTGTGGTAGTTTCTGCTATACCTCAAAGTGAATCAAGCACACATAGACATACATACCCTCTTCCTTGGATTTTCTTCTCATTTATGTCACCAAAGAGCACTGAGTAAAATTCCCTCCAGTATACAGTAGGTAATATCTTTATTGGCATTTTACAGCATAATTGTTTTGGGACATCATAAATCTTGACTATTTTCTAGAGGTTACTTTGTTTTTGGCAGAGACTCCTATCCCACCCACAGCTGATTATGCTCTTTATTTCTTGAAAGAGAGGGATTATCTGTACCTTGGAGGGAAGCAAGACTCTGCTGTAAACTGCAATGTGAGTGTGATGGTTCTCTGCTGGTGAGAACTGCAGAGTCTGACCAGGATCACTTAAACCTAGCCATCTAAATTCTTTCCTGTATTATTCTTCCTCACTTTCAAACTAGAGGGGGAAAACCAATTTTCCCTCTACCCTTCTGAGCTCTTGGCTGAGACCCTGTAATATAAGACAGGTTAACAAGAGAAAAACAAACAGAAGCTTATTAATATTTATCTCATGTGTACTGAGAAAATGCTCAGGGAGAACTGAGTATCTCCTTGAGATGGGAATTCATTCTTAATACCATCTAAATAGGGGGAAAGGGAGGGAGGGTATAGGCCTCTTATGAGACAGTAAATTATTTTTAAGAAAGACAAATGGGTCTCTAGAAGAATAGATGGGAATTTGTGACCAAATTCATTTGGTTGTGATGTCTTCTAATTTTCTCCCCTTCTAATCATCTTCTAATCTCCTTTCTTGTGATAAGACTCCTTTCCTGGTTGATAAAATATGACAATTGAATGCCTTTGGGGGAATCTGTCTTTAGATAGATAAAGGAAGTTCAGAGAGTGCCTCTCCCTGCATTTGCTGTTTTTCAAATGCCTATTACTCAATAATCAATATACAGAGCATATTTCAGGTGGCATAATTTGTTACTCTAAATACACATGCACATACACACATACCATGAGCTCAAATGCAATGAACAAAAAACTCCATGAAGATTGGAGGAAATCACATCTTTACTAGAAAGCAGTAAAGGATAAGAATTAAATAATAGATTGTATCATAGAGGTTCTTTTTTACATAATGAAGAATTTTTGATACAATGAAGATATGACTGATTCAAAGGTAGGGAATGGGTCAGCCTGACTTTGAGCTATTCTTCCTGACACGTAAAACAAAATGACAGGAGCTAAAGGAGATTCTGCAAATCTCCCTATTTGTCACGGTTGATAGTAGACTAAATAACAGGTGGGATCTTTTGCCAGAAATCAGAGGATACATTTCATGGAGAGGCCCTCATACAGTCAGGGTTATAATAGCAAACTATTATAGTTTGTGGAAGGACTCATCTGTAATAGGGCAGACAGGAGTTTCAGAAAGGAGCTTAGGCTCAGCCACATAACTGAAGTAATTGACAAGCTATTAAAAAAACTTCAGTATAAGAAAGCTAACTTTTGACAGCATGGCTTCACCAAATTGAGAAATGATGAGAAAAAAATGTAAAACATCGAGGTGAGTTCTAGAATACCTACTATACATGAATAGGAATTAGAGTAGAGAAAATAAAGAAAATTAAGGAGAAGCACTAACCAAAGTGATGGGAATACCAGACCACCTTACCTATCTCTATAGAAACCTGTATGTTGGTCAACAAGCAGCAATTAGAATTGGACATAAATAACTGACTGGTTCAAAATTGGGAAAGGAGTGCCACAAGGCTGTATATTGTCACGGGCTTATTTAACTTGTGTGCAGAATGCATCATGTGAAATGCCAAGGTGGATAAATCACAAGCTGGAATCAAGATCACTGGGAGAAATACTAACAACTTTAGATATACAGATGATAACCACTCTAATGGCAGAAAGTGAGGAGGAACTAAAGGACCTGAATGATGAGTGTGAAAGAGGAGAGTGAAAAAACTGGCTTGAAACTCAACGTTCAAAAAACTTAAGATCATGGCATCTGGTCCAATCACTTCATGGCAAATAGATGGGGAAAAAGTGGAAGCAGTAAAAGATTTTATTTTCTCGGGCTCCAAAATCACTGCAAATGGTGACTGAAGCCATGAATTTAAAACATGCTTGCTCCTTGGAAGGAGAGATATGAAAAACCTAGACAGCATTATTAAAAAAGCAGAGACATTCCTTTGCTGACAAAGATCCATATAATCAAAGCTATGGTTTTTCCAGTAGTCGTGTATGGATGTGAGATTTGGACTGTAAATTTAGGCTGAGTGGCAAAGAATGTTGATGTGTGGTGCTGGAGAAGACTTTTTTTTTTTTTTTTTTTTTTTTGAGAAGACTCTTGAGAGTCCCTTGAACTTCAAGAAGATCAAATCAGTCAATCCTAAAGAAAACCCACCTTGAATATTCATTGGAAGGATTGGTGGTGGAGCTGAAGGTCCAAATTTTGGCCACCGGATGTAAAGAGCTGATTCATTAGAAAAGACCCTGATGCTGGGAAAGATTGAAGGAAAAAAAAAGAAGGGGGTGGCAGAAGATAAGACTGTTAGATATCATCTAGGCTCAGTAAACATGAATTTGAGCAAACTCCAGGAGATAGTGGAGTACTGGGGAGCCTAATATGCTGCAATCCTTGGAGTCGCAGAGTTGTACATGATTTAGCAACTGAACAGCAGCAGCAGTAATCCAAGGAATAATGAGAAAAAATATAGTTCTGAATATGGGACAAAATCTATGAAAGATCTATGTATGTTTTATTTAAAATTTTGAATTTCACACCTATTGTCATGGAAAAAAGCAAAACAAAATATATTTATACTTCAGATGAGTTTTTTTTTGTATATAAGAAGTCAAGTAGGTGGAGGTGTTGGCAATAATGGAATGTTGAAGTAATGGCAAAGCCACAGAGGTGATGCTAAATGCAGTTAAGTGACAACAAGTGATTTAGTGTTCTTGGGGTTTAGAAGGCATGCTTGGGCATGACAAATGATACTGGAATCAAAAATAGGATTAATAGAGAAGAGGGAGTTACATGTAATACTAAGAATATATATAGCCAGTATGTTGTAAGATTTGGGGAAAATATTTAAGGATTTTAGATGACATGATTTTCATTTTAGAAAAAAAGTCCTATATTCTGTAATTTTGGAGTAGAGGGAAATTGAATGTAGGGAAATTAGAGGAAAGTCTATAGTTCGGACCCTAGTTTATTAGAGCTGATTTAATAAATTGGTAGTATGTATAGGTTATAGGGAACAGATTGAAGAGAGATATTTTTGATAGAACTAAGTGATTCAGTAGATGGAAAGGAGGAGAGAGAAAGAGAGTTTATTTGGTTGACAAGGTGGAAAATAATTTTAATGACTCTATCTGTAATGTGGTGTGAAGTATAGATTGTGGGTGTTTTCAAATGGGGGGAAGAAATATTTCAGTTTTTGACATATAAGTAGACAAATGGAACTAGAAGTTCATTTTATAGGTTTGTAATCTAAGAGATAATTCTTGCCAGGATATATATAGGATAATCAGCATATGTGAAATAGTAAGATATGGCAAGGAAGGTGATCATTCAAAGAAACTTAGCAAAGGGAAGTGAAAAAAGAAGCAAACCTACATTATACTCTATTTAAATAGTTAGAGAAAAAGAAGAAACAGGAAAACAGACTGAAAAATAAAAATCCAAAAGGTAGAAAAATTACTATGTTACTATAGCCAAGTAAGAGTTAAGTTATAAGAACAGATTGACATTGCCACAGCAAGCTTGGAGACCAATATGACAGTGTACAAGTGTCTGTTACTTAGTGATTTAACAGTCAACTGATATTTGAATGCCAGTTACAGACTAGATAGCTTACTTACTTGTAGAAATTCAGAATAAAGAAAGAGGTGTTACACTTGGTGAGTTTATGTTACAGTGGGAAAGAAAGACCAATAATTGCTTTATAGCATAAGCTTATCAAATAAAATAACAAATCATGACTTAAGAAGAGACTTTTTCAAAAGGATTATCTCAAGGGAGGGATAAGGGCTATTGCAGTAAGGCAAATGAATATTATTGCAATAAGGAGAATGCTTCTGTTAAGGTCTGTGGCATCTTAAAGGTGATATTGTGCCTTAAAGACTGAAAAGAAGTTTTCTTTTAGAGGAGGGATTAAGGCTAGAAAGAAATGGTGTGGCTAAGTAGAATGGAAAGACCCTGATGCTAGGAAAGATTGAGGGCAGGAGGAGAAAGGGGTGACGGAAGATGAGATGGTTGAATGGCATCATTGACTCAACAGACATGAGTTTGAGCAAACTCTGGGAGATAGTGAAGGACAGGGAAGACTGGCGTGCTGCAGTCCATAGGGTCACAAAGAGTCTGACATGACTGAGCAACTGAACAACAAAAAAGTAAGGTGAGGGGAAGTGGCATGATCTGACAATAGAACAGAAAATATTTTCGCCTTCCCTAGTGGCTCAGTTGGTAAAGAATCTGCCTGCAATGCAGGAGACCAGGGTTCAATCCCTGAGTCGGGAAGATCCCCTAGAGAAGGAAATGGCAACCCACTCCAGTACTCTTGCCTGGAGAATTCCATGGACAGAGGAGCTGGGCAGGGAATCTTCTTGTCCATGGGCTCACAAAGAGCCTGACATTTACCCTGGGAGGAATCCATTTCATGATAAACTATTTAGGAGGGGTTATGTGCTGGCTCAGGCAGAAGGTGGGGCCAAGTTCAGGCTATTAGGAGAGACTCTTACCCAGAAGGCATTTTATTCAAACTGCTCAGTGTAAACAAAGTAGTTCCACTAATTTTTAATAGGCAAAGAGTGGGGATATAGAGAATGTGTGTCAGGGCCTTGTCAAAGATGAACAAGAGGGACATCCATAGGTATAATCTAAGTAATATAATGGAAGAATTCTTTGTATTAAATTTTCCTGAAACAAAGGGATGAGGAGGTTTCTTAACCTTCATTGTTTTCCAGGATCCCTGAAAAACAAGGCTGTTTTACAGGGCTTATGTAAAATTCAACATTGTCAAGTGTAACAAATAACACAGGATAATATTGTAGAAAGGTATTAAACTCAGATCAATGTCAAGAAAGGCTTTTTGGAGGAAAGGACTGAGTCAGCAAAAGACTAAGATAATGAGACAAGAAATTGAGAAGTGCAGTCAAGAAATGGGAATGGCATGCAAAAAGCATGGAGGTTTTTCAGGCCATTTTCAGAAATATAAGTGGTTGGATTTTGCCAGAATGGAAGGTATTATATTTAGTGTGAAGGAAGGTAATACTGTGAAGGTAAGAAGGGACTAGATCAAGGATTTTGTATGCCAAGTCAAGAAATTTGTAACTAATCTTTCAATGCTAAACCAGCGAAATATATTAAGCAAAAATGCCATATGATCAGTTTTGCATTTTGAAAGTCATACTGCATTAGTGCATATTATGATTTGGAAGGAGTAGGCAATATGGATTATTTATGCTATCAGGACATTTTTAGTAGGTTAGAGAAGTGATAAAGAGATTCAAAAAAACAATGATGGAGAACAGAAGAAGAGAGAGAGAGATCAGATATTTGGGACGTAGAATATACTGGAGCTAGCAACATTTGGATGTAAAGAAGTAACAGAAAAAGAGAGCCTGGGATGGTTCAGAGTTTCTGGATTAGGTTTGTATGGGCAGTACCACCATTCACTAAGAGCATGTGAGAAAGCAAGTTAGGGAGGAGGATTCATATTTGGGCAAGTTGAGTTTATAGGCATATCTCATTTTATTGTGCTTTTTTATCACAAATTGAAATTGGTGGCTACCCTGCATGGAACAAGTAATAAGTGCTATTTTTAGGGGGTGGCCAGCATTTACTCACTTCATGTCTCTGTGTTATGTTCTGGTAATTCTCACAATATTTCAAAGTTTTTCATAGTTATATTTCATTATTATATATTTATGAGGATATAGGGAGTCTGTGGTTCCAAAATTTAAAAATATATAGGACCGCATATCTTAGAGATAATTTTTTAAAAGATAGTATAGAAGTCTTTCCCCCAGGGAATGTACTGTCTTCCTGTAAAGTATCTAGTTAAGATGCAACAAAATTTTGAACTACCACAAGTTGTTTTATAAATCCAACATACATCAGTTTCATCTATGATGATTCACAGAATACTTTTAAGGGTCTTTGGGTATCTGTTCATGCTCCTACCTTTCAGAGATCAACATGAGTATGGGAAAAATTTTATACCTATGATAGCAGATAGAAGAATCTAGAATGGAAAAAATTATCCTCATTGATCTTGAATTTTGTGTAAAGATTTGAAATTATTTTGTGCTACTAATTCTTGATCTTATGAGCTAATAAAAATAGATTTGAAAAATGTATACGTTACTTAAGTATTATGTGTGTAAGACACCTGTGAATGTTTTAATAGTTTATACCATCAGACTAGCAAGTTAAAATATCTTTTGGAAATACTTTCATGAAATATGAATTTTAAGTAATTTTCTTTATACAGGGATCAACCTATGAAGATGAAATTGATAATGTCAAATACATTATTTCAAAAATTAATGAAATTCTGGCTCATAACTCACCAGTTTTGATTATTCAAAGATGGACACGTGGTTTCTTAGTTAGGAAAAAAATGAGGTATGTTTTATTTTATTCACTATTATTAATATTGTTTTAATATTAATCCATTAATTTTAATTTAATTAATTATTACTAATTATTAATTTAATTAATTATTTAATTTCATTAATAATAATTAAAGTCAATGTTAATTTATTAATAAAATAATTTAATATTTAATATTGACAAAGGTCATTTCTGTAATAATATGAATTTTTTAATTCCCTGTCAAACTGGTACTTTACAGACTAAACTAATTTTGAGAAAAACATCACAGACCCTATAATACTATAATATTTAGTATAATAAAAAATTTGATTATCTTTTTTCTTTTAAAATGGCCATATAAATAACTAATCATAATTATTATTATTATTATTATTGAGTAATTCTGATAGTGTTTTAAATTAAACTTAAAAGCATTAGTAGAAAATTTAAATTAAATTTCTCTATGTTATGTGACATAATAGAAATATAAGCCATGTACAATATAAGAAAAAAGTACAAACCATGAATATATGAGAATTTTATATTTTGTTTGGATATGAAGATTGTTTTGCCAAAACATCTGCTACCACCTTAATCTACATTATCCTTTGATTAATACTTTTTCCTCTCTCTCTGTTCCATGCATCCTTTTTCAGTAGCAGACATTTTACAAATATAGGAAAATTTTTCCTATACGACTCTCTCAACATTGTACCTAGAGAGGGAAGATAGGATACTCTGTCATCAGTGTATTTGTGTTAGTCATGCAAAACAAAAACACATGAGAAAAGAAATGAACTTTCTCTTAATGCTTATTTTCAGATGCTAAATGGTAGAGTTCATAAGATAGAAATAGAACATGACCCTGAAATACAGGTAGGATTAAATAGATCTGGAGTTGGGAAACAGACATTCCTTGAGAAAGAAAGATTAGGAAGTTTCACTGAAATGATATTCAACATTCTGTGGTAAGACCGAGACGGTGTTGTCTTGTGTTAGCCTGCATGTACTACATCATAGATGGCAATAGTCCTAATAGAGTATGAAAGATAAAACTGAACATAATACAGTGCCTGCAAATTCTGAAGATGAAATTCCATATACTTCTCTAACAAAGGCCAAACTGTGAGAGAGACTGGGCTTATGAATGGAGAAAAGTAAAGTGACTTGGAGTAAAAGATGTGAAAAGAATCAGGCAGTTGCTAACACGTATATATTTATTTACAATATTTTTTCTATCTCATATGTTTCAGTTAAATTGTATTTTATGTGAAATAAACATCTAATTAAATGGATTTGTCTTTAATTTATGCCCCTGAGATTGAGTTTTTCTCTCTTAGAATCAAGGTTTCCTTTGATATTCATGTACCATGAGATAATAACCTTGTACATGGAAACAATCTGAAAATTCAGCAGGCAAGAAGAGGGTCTGAATAAGCTTTATAGGGAGATATGTAAATAGTAAAAATATATCAGTGCTTCAAGACAGAGTGATTTTAATTCTTTTCCTTTTTAAAATGCTGTTCCACTAGGTGTATTACTTAACTACTCTGGGCCTGAGTTTCCTGATACATTACTAATAAATGGTAGAGAGCAGGGGCTAATAGCAGTACTTAATTTTCTACTGGCTTGTGAGAATTGAGGTCATGAATATAATCCACATAGTATCTGGAAAATGTGGATATTCCATTCTTAATAGCTGATATTTTTTTAACATCATTATTATTGTTGTTGTTCTACCTCATGTTCTAGGCATTATTTGTTTGCATGGGAAACAATCTTTCCTTGAATTTCTTGCTCCCTTCCAATTACATTTACTACAGCATTCACAGAGTAATCTTTCAAAATTATAAATCAAATCTTACTCACCAACTTAAAATCCTCTGGTTGCTCCTAATTTGCTTAGGGCAAACTATTGGGATATTGGCCTCTACAGTGTACATCACATACTTTAATTATCAACATTTGCAATACTCTATTGAAGTTGTCTGTATAATTATCTATATCTTATATCTAAAAATATGTTACATACCCTGTATCTATATATAGTAGAATGTGCAACACATCAGATGCTCAAAAAATATTTGCTGAATTGATGAATACATTAGTAAATGGAGAGATTGTGGAAGCTAGAAAAGAGTGTAGAAAAGTATTTCTGGATTAATCTATGGGAAAACAAAAATAGAAACAACTGAGAAACATGCAAAGCTCCCCTGAGAGATACCTATGGATTCCTATAACTTACAAGTCCAGTGATTAGTCCTCTTGTATGTCTATTTTGAGCTGTGAGAAATGTATTCCTAGGCCCAAATATTTTGTACTTTGCTTGAAATT
Source organism: Cervus canadensis (assembly GCF_019320065.1). Classification (NCBI taxonomy): domain Eukaryota; kingdom Metazoa; phylum Chordata; class Mammalia; order Artiodactyla; family Cervidae; genus Cervus; species Cervus canadensis. Next base: position 66,941,067 of record NC_057387.1, read on the forward strand.
TGTTCACTTAAACTGGTTGAAATTATATGCTGCCTTGAAATAGCATATGCTGCCTAAATTTGGAAAATCATTATGATTAATGCCATTTATCTTTTGAAGTGGTGTTATTCTAACACAAATGATATGGTAGAAGGAAGGCATACTTTTATTTTTGAATGAAATATTATGATCAGATTTGCAGCCTCCTAAACTTAAGTAAGGTCAGCTACAGTGAGGTCACAGGGAGGATTATTAGTTGGGTCAGTGGGATGTAAAGGAAGTAAAAGAATGGTTAAAATAAGAAACAAACATTTCTTGAATGTGTGTTATATGCAAAGTACTATGTTAGGTAGTTTAATCTATTTTATATCATTTAATACAGCAGAGCTTTTGAGTTTGTCCTTTATTTTCTGTCTTATGGATGAAGAATTAAGAATTCAAAGTTGGTTGAGAGATTGGGATTTGTATCCAATGGCAGAGAGCTATGCTATTCTGGACATTTTTGGTCAGTTATAAAAAGATGAAACTGTGTATGTTCAATCTCCAAACGTTGTCAGTTTAACATAGGCCAGATTTTGTGCCCTTTTAACACTTCTTTCTGAAGCCCCAGAAACAGCTATTTTCCAAAGATCCCTAGTATTTTTAGAAGGGAATGGAATTTAGGAACGAAAGAGTGGGCAATAAATGTGTTCATGGCTACTGGAGTGTCGTGGTTCTTAGGCTATTTCAATAGACAGAATAGAAAGTAGATTTTTCAACGATAAATTCATGTTGATATCTCTAATGCTATTTCAACACAGAAGGTTCTTCACTGCCGTCTTCTTTCCACATTATCTTTCCCTTCTTGCACCATGCAAATTCTGATTGCCAGTGTTATCAGTAATGTTACTGATTAGCAGAATCCTAATAAAATAGTTTCAGTATTACTATACACGAAGTACTATCAAGAAATATTATAACTAAAATGTGTGGCAGGACTTTTGTTTTTTTTGTTTTTTGTTTTTAGATTGGAGATATATACATACATTATATGTATTGGAGAGGAAGTGGCAACCCACTCCAGTATTCTTGCCTGGAAAATTCCATGGACAGAGGAGCCTGGTGGGGCATAGTCCATGGGGTTGCAAGAGTCAGACATGAATTATTGACTTTCACTCTCACACATATACATACCCCCACACACACATATATATATAGTTTTTATATGTTGTTATTTAGTAACTAAGTCATGTCCAACTCTTTGCAACCCCATGGACCATAACCCACCTGGCTATCCATGGGATTCTCCAGGCAAGGATATTAGAGTGGGTTGCCATTTCCTTCTCAGGGGGTTTTCCCAACCCATGGGTCAACTCACATCTGCATTGAAAAGCAGATTTTTTACTATTGAGCCACCTGGGAAGCTCCATGTGTGTGTGTGTGTGTGTGTAATGTGTGTATTGGAGAAGGAAATGGCAACCCACTCTAGTATTCTTGCCTGGAAAATCCCCTGGACAAAGGAGCCTGGTGGGCTATAGTCCGTGGGGTCAAAGAGTTGGACATGACTGAGTGACTAACACACACACATATATATATCATATATACATTTAAAATAATTGTTGAATGGGCATATAGTGCGATCATAGTGTATTAGCTCCTCATCTAATGATTTTATTTTTAATTTTAAAAAATCTTAGTTTTCTCTTCTTTTTCTCTTAGGGTATTTTTTGTTCTGTTCATTATAATTATGCTTATTTTAGGTTAGTATTTATTTAAATGAGTTTTAAATGTCTTATTCTGAGTCCTTTTATTGCATTTCTAAGTTAGTCTAATTCTAGTTTATGTGGCCTTGCATGTTTTTATAATTTTTGAAAATTTTTAATTTCTTTTTTTAAATAGGATTTTATAGTAGAGCAACTTCAGTTACACAGGAAAATTAAGTAGAACGTACAGAGATTTCCATTATACTCCCAGCCCCTATTCGTGTATAGTCTCCCCCATTATAACCATTCCCCATCAGAGCGGTACATTTTTTTTTTTTAATTGATGAACTTATATTGAAATAACACAATCACCGAAAGTCTACAGTTTACATTACGGAAAACTTTTTTATGGAACATTCTGTGAGTTTGGACCAATGTACAATGACATATATCCATCATTATGGAATCACATTATTTAATTTTACTGCCCCATAAAATCCTCAGTCTTCTCCCTAGTCACCTCTACCTGCCTCTCTAACCCTGGTAACCATTCATTTTTTTACTGTCTCCATAGTTTTGCCTCTTCAGATAACCATTTTGTCTTATTGCATTTCCTTTTCTAGGGGATGGTTTTGATCACCACCTCCTGAACAATGTTATGAACCTCCATCCATAATTCTTCAGGCACTCTATCAGATCTAATCCCTTGAATCTATTTGTAACTTCCACTGATAAGCATAAGGTATTTGATGTAGGCCATACTAGAATGGCCTAGTGGTTTTCCCTACTTTCTTCAATTTAAAAATAGCTAAGAAGAGAAGTGTAAAACAAAGGAGAAAAGGAAAGATATACCCATCTGAATGGAGAGTTCCAAAGAATAGCAAGGAGAACTAAGAAAGCCTTCCTAAGTGAACAATGCAAAGAAATAAAGAAAATGGATTGGGAAAGACTAGAATTCTCTTCAAGAAAACTAGAGAAACCAAGGGAATAATTCATGCAAAAGGGGCACAATAAAGGACAGAAATGGTAAGGACCTAACAGAAATAGAAGATATTAAGGAGAGTTGGCAAGAACACACAGCAGGACTGTACAAAAAACGTCTTAATGACCCAGAAAACCGTGATGGTGTGATCACTTACCTAGAGCCAGACATTCTGGAGTGTGAAGTCAAATGGGCATTAGGAAACATCACTATCAAGTGTTGAAGTATAAAACTGTGATTCCACTAAATCAGTACCCAAGTTTCTTTTAGCTTCTAGTATATCTTCCTATTTACGTGTTCTATCTTGAGTTCACTTGTGTTCTGAAATGACTGCCAAAGTTCCAACTGTTTTATCTGGCTGCATTGTGGAAGGATCATGCAGTACTGAATGGCAGAACTGTCACATCACCACACTAAAGCAGCAACTTTAGTCAGCCTAATTGGGAATAAAATATTTCCTCTTACATTCTTTGGCCAGTATATGGCCACAGTTTGTAATGTGGGCTCACTGGACAAAAAGGATTGCTATGAAATCAGATGTTTTATCTGACCACTTTGCCATCTGTATGATATTTGGCTTCTTTCAGTTCAGTTCATTCGCTCAGGCATGTCTGACTCTTTGCGACCCCATAGACTGTAGCCCACCAGGTCTCCCTATCCGTCACCAACTCCCAGAGTTTACTCAAGCTCATGTCCATTGAGTCAGTGATGCCATCCAACCATCTCATCCTCTGTTGTCCCTTTTCCTCCCGCCTTCAACCTTTCCCAGGATCAGGGTCTTTTCAAATGGGTCAGCTCTTAGCATCAGATGGCCAAAGTATTGGAGTTTCAGCGTCAGCATCAGTCCTTCCAATGAATACACAGGACTGATCTCCTTTAGGATGGACTGATTGGATCTCCTGGCAGTCCAAGGGACTCTCAAGAGTCTTCTCCGACACCATAATTCTTAAGCATCCGTTCTTCGGCGCTCAGCTTTCTTTATAGTCCAACTCTCACATCCTTACATGACTACTGGGAAAACCATAGCTTTGACTAGACGGAACTTAGTTGGCAAAGTAATGTCTCTGCTTTTTAATATGCTATCTAGGTTGATCATAACTTTTCTTCCAAGAAGTGTCTTTTAATTTCATGGCTGCAGTCACCATCTGCAGTGATTTGGGAGCCCCCCAAAATAAAGTCTGTCATTGTTTCCACTGTTTGTCCATCTATTTGCCATGAAGTGATGGGACCAGATTTCATGCTCTTAGTTTTCTGAATGTTGAGTTTTAAGCCAACTTTTTCACTCTCCTCTTTCACTTTCATCAAGAGGCTCTTTAGTTCTTCGCTTCCTGCCATAAGGGTGGTGTCATCAGCATATCTGAGATTATTGATATTTCTCCCGGCAATCTTGATTCCAGCTTATGTTTCATCCAGCCCAGTGTTTCTCATGATGTACTCTGCATAGAAGTTAAATAAGCAGGGTGACAATATACAGCCTTGATGTACTCCTTTCCCGATTTGGAACCAGTCTGTTGTTCCATGTCCAGTTCTAACTGTTGCTTCCTGACCTGCATACAGATTTCTCAAGAGGCAGGTCAGGCAGTCTGGTAATCCCATCTCTAAGAATTTTCCAGTTTGTTGTGATCCACACAGTCAAAGGCTTTGGCATAGTCAATAAAGCAGAAGTAGATGTTCTTCTGGAATTCTCTTGCTTTTTCTCTGATCCAACAGATTGTTGACAATTTGATCTCTGGTTCCTCTGCCTTTTCTAAATCCAACTTGAACATCTGGAAGTTCATGGTTCATGTACTGTTGAAGCCTGACTTGGAGAATTTTACGTTTCTTTGACAAAGAAATTTGGCTTCTTTGACAAAGGCTAAGAGGAAATATTTGAATTGGAAGGTATTTACCAGTTTTTGTCAGAGTGTATTTGAAAGCAAAAGGTGTAATTATTGCCTAGCAGCTCTAAATGCATATATAAGAAAGGAAAAAGTGTTGGCATATCAAGGATCTGGGACTTTCAAGGTGACTCAGTGGTAAAGAATCTGCTTGCCAAAGCAGGAGACACAGGAGACACCGGTTTGATCCCTGGATCAGGAAGATCTGATAATGGAAATGGCAACCCACTCAAGTATGCTCGCCTGGGAAATCCCATGGACAGAGGAGCATGGAGGGCTATAGTCTATGGGATTGCAACCAAGTGACTAAAGCATCTGTCTCATGAAGATAGAAAAGTAGCAAAATTTATATCCAAAGAGAGTAAAAGGGAGGGAATAATAAAACTAGTATCAGAAACTGATGAAATATAAAACAAGTATACAAAGAACATGAGGAAATGTGCAGAAAAATCAATAAAACCAAGAATTGGTTATTTTCAGAGTAATACATTGATAAAGCTCTAGCATGACTGCTATAACAAAGAGACAGAAGGAAAATTTAAATTTACCATGATAAGGAATGAAAAAACAACATTGCTGCAGGTCCACAGAAATTAAAGGGAATACAGTGAATAACTTTATGCCAAATAATTTGATAATTTGTGTGAAATGGACATACTCTTTGAAGAAACACAATTTTCAGTCTGACAGAAGAAATCACAATGCTGAATAGTCATTCATACATTAAAAGAATTGAATCCATTATTAAAATCCTTCCCACAAAGATACTTCAGTTCTAGGTTACTGGTGAATTATCTGGACATTTAAGGAATGTTTAACACCATCTTAAACCAAAATTTCCAGAGTGGAAGAGAACACTTTTCATGTTTTGAGAGATCAGCATAACTTTTAAGGCAAAACCTGACAAGAACATTATAAGAAAGAAAACTTCAGGCTGTCTTATGTAGGCACATGTAAAAATTGTAAGTAAAGTATTTAAAAATTAGATATAGAGGTATGCAAAGTGGTTAACATCCTATAGCCAACATAGGTTTATTCCAAGAATAAAAAGTTAGTTTAACATTAGGAAACCAGTCACATTAATAGAATATGAGGGAGGGAAAAAAAAGCACCTCAGTGTTTCTCACTTTGTTATCACATTAACTAAAATTTGTGCATACTTTGAATGTACTCTCATTTTTCAAGCTTCTAAAGTAACTGAGATTTTATCTCATCTGATTTGTGATAGTCAGAATTCCAAAATGGCCCATGTCATCTTTGTTCCCTGGTGTTACTCCCATGATCATGTTATATTGCATGGCAGATGGTATTTTGCAGATGTCATTAAGGTTCTTTACTAATAAGTGACCTTAAGATAGATTTTCTGAGTTGGTTTAACCTAATCAAATTACCTCTTTAAAAACAGAGTGTTTTCTGACTGATAGCAGAACAGGATATCAGAGAAAGTTGAAACTCAAGTAGGATTTGATGTACCGTTGCTGTGTTAAAGGTAGAGTGGACCACATTCAAATGACCTGAGAGTGACTTTATGAGCTAGGAGTAACCCTCCACCAACAACCAGCAAGAAAATAGGGACATACGTCCTACACAGGAAACTGGATTCTACCAACCACTTGAATGAGCTTAGAAGCAGATGTTTTCCCCTAAGCTTCCAGATAAGAAAGAACACAGACTACTCACAGTTTAGGCAATTTTTTACTCAGAAATAGAAAAAATAATATGCAGTAGAACTGTGCAAAATGACGGCATAGTTCTGGTATGCACAGGAATTCATTAATGTAGTTCTGTGTAAAGTGAGGACTGCCTGAATACAATCATCTTAATGTCTACATAAAAAATATAAAATTTAGCACTTGTTTAAGGTTAAAAACAGAAGAACACTTTTAGCAATCTAGGATTAAAAGGAAACTTTCTTAATTTAATAATATATACATTTTAACACATTTATTAATACTTAGTGACATCTTGGAATTATTCCCCTGAGATTAAGGAAAAACAAAAAGGGCGTCAGCTGTTAGCACTTTTGTTTAGTATTGCTCTGGAACTAAGTGGAACTATTCTGTGATTATTGCTAGTGGAACAAAGTAAGGAAAATAAAAAAATAAAACAAGATAGGAAGAAATGAAATTATTTCTTATAGCTGTTATGATTTTGAATGTGAAAGCTAATGAAGATACAAAAATAAATATTAGATATATTGTACCAATCACCAACTTGAAAATGAAATTAAAATCTACCATTTATAATAGTATAAAAACTCCACTACTTGTTGGATTGATCTTAAAGAGGCAGACACATAAACAAGATTAGGTGTACAAGAAATTTATTGGGAGTAATACCTTTGACAAACAAAAGAAGAGGAAGTGGGAATAGTCAGGGAAACATATTCATTCTTTTATGCTAATCTGTGAAGGGAGAGAGACAATGAATTCTTTCTTGGGCAGAAAGAATTTAGCAAGCAATACAGCTCTGAAAAAAATCTAAGCCAGACCAGTGGGCAAATCCCTGAGCAAAGCTTGACTGTTGGAGGAATCCTTCATCAGGCAGAAATGGGCCAGTTCTATTACAATTCCTCAGTCGATGACTAGGAATAGCCTTAGCAAAAGTGTAGTGATGGATCTAAAAAAAAGGCAAGAGCTGGGGCTGTCAGTCAGCTGTGCTCCTGGTAGTGGGTCTTCTTCGAGGAGATTTGAGCAGTACACTTCTATAGCTGTCATAAACCATGTACTAAGGATACATGAAAGGCAAGATGTGAATTACCTCTAGAAAGAAACCTACCAAACATTACTGATAGAACAAGATGGAAATAAATATAAGACTATATCATTTTATGACATTGAATGAATCAGTGTAATAAAAATGTCAGTTTTTCCTAAATTGATTTGTATGTGCAGTGCATTCCTAAACAAAATTATAGGAGTTTTCCTTTAAAACACATACTTTTGAAAATTAATATTGTGCTGACCCTTCAGTTTGCCTCTACTTACTCTCTAAATCCCATTTAACTGATAATGTGAGGATTTAGAAAGGTGAGGGCAAGAGAAGTGCAACGAGAAAGATGGCCACAAAATTTTGCCAAATAAGAAGCAAATAGGTATGTATAACTGACTTTGCAGATCTTAGAAGTCTACAACTAGAGATCGGAAAACTATGGTCCCTAGAATGGCAGCGTGATTTTGTAAATAAATTGTATTGGAACACAGTCACACCCATTCTTTTATATATTGTCTGTCAATGTGCTTTTAATCTGTAATAGAAAATCTGAATAGTTAAGATACTGACTGTAGTGGCCACAAACCTAAAATATTTACTATCTGTATTTGGCTCTTAAAGGGAAAATTTGCCAACCTCTGCTGTAACCTGTCCTGACTATATCAGAAGCCCAAGAGTAAAGCTGTGATTCATATTACAAAACACAGGCATAATTAGAATTTAAAGATGCTAGGAACCAGTGCTGCACAAATAGAAACATTTATTAAGTCCCTGTTTAGAATCAGTTAAACTCTCCTAATTTTATTCTAAAGTGAGATATTTAGTGTTTTATTCTAGAGATGAAAGTATAGCTGACCATCACTAAACATTATTTAATCACTCTAAAATTATAGACTAAAACAAAATAAAAGAATGGAGATAGGGGAATTTTTTCCCTCTATGAAACTTGATGTATACTTTTGAGAATTCTAATTTTAGGCTGATAGATATTTTATTTTAGCTCACTGAATATATTTTCACTATTTTTGGCTTTCATTGTTGCTGTTGAAAAGTAAACTATCAGGCTACTTTTTCCTTTACAGGTTATCTTTCTTTTCCCTCTTACTACTTTTAAATCTAAGGTATTTCTGATATTTTTCTGAAGATGTTTACTTTGACAATTCTAAAAATCACTTTATCTTTATTATACAGCTTAAAATTTGCTGGCTTTATGCATCTAGGGATTGGTTTCTCCTTTATCAATTCTGGATGATTTTCAGACATCCTTTTATTTATTGATAGTCTATTCAAAACATCTATAGTCCCCAATTTTCTTATGATGGGAAGTTACCCTCTTTACAGTGGTGTCTGTAAGTAAATTAACAGGTAGACTGGAACAGAGGTCTTGGTCACAGACTAACTTGATATTTGATAACGCCCTTGGGCTTAGGATTTCTTCCTATTGATCCTAGAGTCTAATTGGAGATAATAATCAGGCCTCGTTGAGTTTTGTTCTGGTTTTATTTTCTAATCTCTAGCTGTTTCTTCTCTACTCTGTATTATGGGTAAATTTTAGTGGTTCTTTTATATCAGGGACTCTTAAATATTGCTTTGATTCAAACGTTCATTTGTGAAGCAAGATCTGGTGCACTGGGAAGATCTTGTTTCTCTTATAATTTATTTAGGATGCCTTTTAATTGTATCCTATTCTCATTGTCAGCTGTAGTGGTGGAAAGTGACCTAGATGCTATGATAGCCTCCAAGTAAGTTACCAGGCAGGCTATTTAAGAGAGCACAGAATAAAAAACCTCACAGATCAAATTAAGATGCTTGAATCAGATTATTTAATCTACTTAAAACATATAGCAAGAAACAAGGGAGAAAAATGGAATAGAAGTGAGTACAAGTGGGGTGAAATGACTGCATTATCTGAATCAAGTATTATGCAGTGTTCACATATCCTGTTTCTCACTTTGTTCCATCAGGCATTCTCTGATGGTTGGGTTATAGGAACCAGAGTAGAGGTGAGCGAGGGTCTTCAACAGCCAGAAAATGATTGGAGCCACCATACTCTTGACTTTTTAGAGAGATGTAGGAGCAAGTGTTCCTCACCATAGCTATGATCTAAGTAACTGACAACCTGCCCAGAAGTGATTAGTTTCATTTGCTGTTTTGGGTATAGCATGCACGAGGTTGTGTTAGGTTACTGATGGGTGATTGATTTGGTGGGAGCCATAGCTGTGCCTCTAAAGATGATGTAATAAATGCTTTATGAATGTTCTAAAATGTTATTTAGTCCTTCCATACTTTATTCCTTCCTTTATGACAGTATTCTTCACACACTTGTTTCACTTATTACATAGTGTTTTTCAGGTTGCTACCTTACTATGTATACCTGAGACACCTTATGAATCTTACCTGTATCTCTCATTTGCTTGACTCTTATCAAGCATCTTATCTCTTATCATAAGTCTCTTATCAAGACTCTTATCAAGCATCCATTCTCATGCATTCTATATTTGTTCAATATCTATACTTGGCATCTTATAAGCTTTGACTGTTCTAAGTGTTTGTATTCTTTCCTTTTAAGATATAATCAAATATTCTTAAATCATACAACAAATAGAAATTTACAATGTCTATTAATATTTCTTTTATAATTATTTCTATTCTACATCTTATACAGAAGATCCTTAGATTAATCCTCTAGTTGAATAATTTTCTCCTCAGTGATATATAATCTGCTATTTAGCCATTGAAATTTTCATTTTAGTATTATATATTTTAATAGTGTAGAAGTATTTTTTGGTTCTGTTTCAGATTTTGTTTTCTTAATAGCTCTTTTCTCCTATTTTTAATCTCCCTTTATTTTTAAAAACACATTAAGCATACTTATTTTATTCGGTAGTTCATGATTCTAGTAGTTGCTGTCTTTATGGGTTTGATTCTGCTATCTGCTTTTACTATGGATTTCACCAACTGTGCATCATTCCCTTGTCCACTCTAATTTTGAAGGTCGACCCATATTCCTTGAAACTTTTTCTAAAGTCTTTGATACTCTGTTATGAAGATTGGTTTTTCCATAGAGGATATTTTGATTACTTTTAAGTGTATTGAAACTGAAAAGGATCATCTCCAGTTTTTACAGATTACTCAGGTCATGTGAGGAATACATTGCTTTTAAAACTTTTCAGTAAAGACTGTTTTTCCTTTCTTTGGACAAAGTAGGTCCATGATGAAAACTTTCTTCTTCTGGAAATTTGTAGAGTGAGGGGAATAGTCATGTTGGTGCACTGGAGGTGCACTTCATTCGATCCTAGATTTTTTGTGAAAGTTTCTCATTATAACCTCCTTCCCAATGAGATGCTACTCTCTTCTCTATTTGTAATACTCAAGCCTACCAGTAATACCAAAGGTCAAGATTATCTGAGTGAAGTAAATGACCTGAGGCTGAAAGTTGGGTTTGGGTTTACTTCTTATCTCATTGCACTGAGGCTTTAGTTTGTGTTTAAATTTGAAGGAATGTAAGAATTTTTTAAAGTAAGTAAAATTAAAAAAAAAATAAATTGACAGAGATTTCTGCATTATGAGAAAGATAATTGCCACATAGTTTACCTCTCTACACTTTACTTAACAGTAAAAAGACTCTTATCAAGCATCCATTCTCATGCATTCTATATTCTTAAAATCTAATTTATGTTTCTTAATAATATTAAAAATAAACTCACATAAATAAACAGATATTGGTAATTCCAACAATGTTAATGACCTATTGTGAAATATTTTATAGTTGACAAGATTTAAGGAGTACTAATTTATACAAATAACACCAGTGTTCCTATATATCACCAGCCTTTTACTTGTGTCCTCTATATTTAACTGTTCCTAATATGTGTAATATGATTTGGGCTGATTTGACCATACACATCACACCCAGATGAGTAATTTCTGACATAAGGAAGTTTGTTTTTATTAATACTAGAATTGATTTGATTATCTTAATAAAAGAAGTAGAAGATTAAAAACATTTTGTATTAGGGAATAGCCACCCTGAATGTGCCCGATCTCGTCTGATCTTGGAAGCTAAGCAGGGTCGGGCCTGTTTAGTTGGGGATATAGCTCAGTGGTAGAAAATTTGACTACAGATCAAGAGGTCCCCGGTTCATATCCGGGTGCCCCCTTCTATACACTTTAGACTTCCCTGGTGGCTCAGATGATAAAGTGTCTGCCTACAATGCAGGAGACCCGGGTTCAATCCCTGGGTCAGGAAGATCTCCTGGAGAAGGAAATGGCAACCCACTCTAGTATTCTTGCCTGGAAAATCCCATGGATGGAGGAGACTGGTAGGCTACAGTCCATGGGGTCGCAAAGAGTGGGACACGACTGAGTGACTTCACTCACATAGCCAATTAACAAAGTTGTGGTAATTTCAGGTGAACAGTTAAGGGCCTCAGCTATACATATACATGTATCCAAAATAGTTGAACAGGAAAAAAAAAAAGAAATAGAAGAAATAAAAGAATATTCAAGACAAACTAGTATAAACAATAAAGAGATATATTAGTTTATGTGACTGAGTAGACCTACAGAAATTGATTTGGAATCCCAAATGAAACCTGAATCCTATCCTAACCCTCATATTACCCTTGAAGTTTGTACCAGTTTGAGCTTTTTACTGTTATGTGTAAAAGAAATTGATACTATAAGTAAGAGATTTCAAATTGTAAAATTGGCTAAACTGAAAAGAGAATGGTGATAAATTGTTTGTCCTGAGCTGGGCAGTTGGTCATTCTTTTTATGTAGTTGAGAAATAGTTGGTTAAACTTTTATTTATATTGTAGATTGACTTTTGCCTACAGAAGGTATGAAATTAGGAGAATTAGTAGGAAAAAACAACAGATATTGAATATTTTGATTACTTTTGTGGTGCTATGTATCATCAACATTTTGCTTATCTCTTCTCTACTTAACTCTAATAGTAGATTATTTTAAGAAATATGCATACAATAATTAACTTGAAATGGGTATGTATAAATGAAATCAGTGAGGGAGGAAAATACAACTTTGCTAAGAAGGGTCTTTTTGCCCATGATACGTGATTCAGTTTGATGAAATGTTTGCCATTTGGGAGTCTATCAAATAGAAAAGAATATGTATTTACCCCAAGATAAAGTTAGGACTTGGAAAGGTAAGACATTAGAAGAAACTAGTATCTTCTGTAAAGCATTCTCTTTCCGAGTCAAAGACTAGTAAACCTCACTGGAAAGGTAGAGCCTTTGATTTGATGATAAAGAAATATTAGTTGACCCCAAGGCAGAGCCTAGCTGAAGTAAGTTGTTAAACTTAATCCTGTTGGGAGGGCAGAGAAGAATGTCTTCATGCTGGCAGAAAGGTTTTTTACATCTAGATAGTTGTTTGTTTTCAGGGGTGAGCATTAAAAATATTAACTTGCTTACTGAGTGTTTAGGGAATGGAGTGGTCAGATAAATCTAGAGCTCTTCTAAAAATGCAGATTTTCTTAAGCCCTTGGAACATTCTATGTTCCAGTTATCAGGACATCGTCTTCTGCTACACTAGCATCTTTAAGATATCCTTATAATTCATCTCAAGGAGAGGACAATATTCAAGGAAGTGCCTATATGAAAGCACAGTGGAATGCTTTTAACTTCACTGACAAGGGATAAACTCTGCTGCCCCGGCAAAAAGTCCTGCCTATTCTTGTTTGTCAGGATAACTGTAGTCACTGTGATTTTTTTTAATATGAATTTATATATTAGGTAGGTAGGTTGGGGATGGATAATATTTATCCAGATTTGTTGTATCATGAATTGCCAAGGATCCTTAACTTACACCCAGATTCAGTGTTAGATGTGTTTTTTAATTCTCTCCTTTTGAGGAGGGGTAGATGTATTTCATGTACACATTGATGATTTGGTAGATATATGTATGAGAAAGTAATATTGATGTTGATATCCAAATAGGTACTCAGTTCAGTTCAGTAGCTTAGTCATGTCTAACCCTGAGACCCCAGGAACTGCAGTATGCCAGGCTTCCCTGTCCATCACCAACTCATGGGACTTGCTCAAGCTCATATCCATCAAGTCAGTGATGCCATCCAACCATCTCATCATCTGTCATTCCCTTCTCCTCCTGCCTTCAATCTTTCCCAGCATCAGGGTCTTTCCCAATGAGTCAGTTCTTTGCATCAGGTGGCCTAAGTATTGGGCTTCAGCTTCAAAATCATTCCTTCCAATGAATATTCAGGACTAATTTCCTTTAGGATTAATTGATTTGATCTCCTTGCAGTCCAAGGGACTCTCAAGAGTCTTCTCCAACACTGCAGTTCAAAAGCATCAATTCTTTGGTGCTCAGCTTTCTTTATGGTCCAGCTCACACATCCGTACAAGACTACTGGAAAAACCATAGCTTTGACTATATGGATCTTTGTTGGTAAAGTAATGCCTCTGCTTTTTAATATGCTGTCTAGGTTTGTTGTAGCTTTTTCCTCCGAAGAGCAAGCATATTTTAATTTCATGGTTGTAGTCACCATCTGCAGTAATTTTGGAACCCAAGAAAATACAGTGCATCATTGTGTGCACTGTCTCCCCATCTATTTGCCGTGAAGTGATGGGATTGGATGCCCTGATCTTAGTTTTTTGAATGTTCAGGGTTTTTTGTTTGTTTGTTTGTTTTTAAACATTTTAACTGAAGGATAATTGCTTTACAGAATTTTGTGGTTTTCTGTCATACATCAACAAGAATCAGCCATAGGTACACGCATGTCCCCTCCTTCCCGAACCCCCCTTCATCCCGCTCTCCACCCTGCCCTTCAGCCTGTCCCAGAGCCCCTGTTTGAGTTCTCTGAGTCACAGCAAATTCCCACTGGCTATCTATTTTATATGTGGTATTGTAAATTTCCATCCATGCATCTCCCCTTGAGTGTTGACTTTAAGCCAGCTTTTTCACTCTTTCACTCTCATCAAGAGGATCTTTAGTTCCTCTTTGCTTTCTGCCACAGGATGGTGTCATCTGCGTATATGAGATTATTGATATTTTTCCCTGCAATCTTGATTCCAGCTTGTGATTTATGCAGCCTTGCATTTCACATGATGTACTCTGCCTATAATTTAAAGAAGCAGGATGACAATACACAGCCTTGACATACTCCTTTCTTAAAGTAGTTGTGGTTTTTCCTTTGTTGAAATTTGCCTTTGATATTGGAATACATTCTTGAATAAATGTGGTTATGTTATACATCATTTGAATGCACAATTCTTGCTTTATGTTTTTTTGCTAATGACTTATTACTTGCTGTTTATTTTATGTGTACTTCAGACTATGGAAACTATGTTAGACAAAAAGAAAACGAGCAGTTTTCTTATTTGAGTTCAAAATGGGGCATAAAGACGCAGAGACAACTCACAATGTCTATAACGTGTTTTGGCCCTGGAACTGATAACGAACATACAGTGCAGTGTTGTTTCAAGAAGTTTTGCAAAGGAGACCAGAGCCTTGATGAATAGGAGCATAGTGGTCGGCCATTGTAGATTGACAGTGACCAATTGAGAGTAATCACTGAAGCTGATCCTTTTACAACTACATGAGAAATTGCTGAAGAACTCACAGTTGACCATTCTTTAGTCATTTGGCATTTGAAGCAAACTGAAAAAGTGAAAAAGCTCAATAAGTGGGTGCCGTAGGAACTGACCTAAAAATTTAAAAAAATCTTGTTTGGAAATGTTGTCTTCTCTTATTCTTTGCAACAACAATGAAGCATTTCTCAATCAAATTGTGATGTGGGACAAAAAGTGGATTTTACATGACAACTGACTACCTCTTCTTCAAGCATCTTGACAACATTTTCCAGGGAAAGTGCTTCCACAGTTAGTAAGATGGAGAGAATGCTTTGAAGAGTTTGTTGAATCCAAAAGCCCAGATTTTTATGCTACAGGAATAAACAAACATTTCTTGTTGGCAGAAAGGTATTGATTGTAATGGTTCCTATTTTGATTAATAAAGAGATATGTTTGAGCCTACTTACAACAATTTGAAATTCATAGCCCAAAGCCACAATTAAGTTTGCAACAACCTAATAGATTTTAACGGACCTTCTTGTTATATATCTAACACCTACTCCACCCATCAACCATTGTGAAGAGTAGGATAAATCAGACACTCAGATACAAGGGTTGGACCTGATCATTCTGAGCAGAAGAAAATTTTGTCTACAGGGATTGTCTACAGGGATTGGTAGATTTACACTGCCTAGTCCATACTAGTTCCATGCTCATGGGAATTAATTCAGGTTTAATCCAAATTAGCATGAGGTACAAACTTTTTATTTTATTTTTGGTTATCAGGTATCATTGGAGAAGGAAATAGCAACCCACTCCAGTATTGCCTAGAGAATCCCATGGACAGAGGAGCCTGGTGGGCTGCTGTCTATGGGATCACACAGTGTCAGACACGACTGAAGCTACTTAGCAGCAGCAGCAGGTATCATCTATTCTCTGCCTCCTGGATGATTATTATGCTATTTTTCCCCAGTGTAAGACACACCTGCTTGGGGAAGAATTGACACATGGCAGAAGGGTGAGTCAAGTCAACTTGAGAGAAATGGGACTGGGTTCCAAACAAACCAAGCCTGGAACCTTACCCTTGGGTTTTTCAGTTTTGCGAGTCAACAACTTCTCATATGGGCTTCCCAGGTGGCTCAGTGGTACCAAAGAATCCACCTGTCAATGCAGGAGATGCCAGAGACACAAGTTTCATACCTGGGACAGGAAGATTCCCTGGAGAAGAAAGTGGCAATTCAATGGTTTGAGTATATATACACAAACTCTTTGTGACCCTGTGGACTGTAGCCCGCCAGGCTCCTCTGTCTATGGGGATTCTCCAGGTAAGAATACTGCAGTGGGTTGCCATTTCCTTCTCCAGGGGATCTTCCTGAACCAGGAATTGAACCTGGGTTTCCTGCATTGTGGGTGGATTCATTACTACTGAGAAATAATTGTGGATGGATTCATTACACCTGGGAAGCATGTGTGTGTGTGTGTGTGTGTATACACACATGTATCTATATTCTGATATATATATACACACACATATATATATATATACATATACATATATATGTATATATATGCAGTTGTTTTTAGTTCTCCCCAGAATTTTTGAATATATATTTCAGAAACATATATTTCTGAACAAAATTTCAGAATGTGATATAGATCAGGGGTCTGCAAAATACAGGCTATAGGCAAAATCTGGTATGGCCTGTAAGCCAAAAAGAAGTTGTTTTTTTTTTTACTTTTTTTTTTTAAAGAGTTATGAATAAAAGTGAAGATTCCAGAAAAACATCTACTTCTGCTTCATTGACTATGTTATAGCCTTTGATTGTGTGGATTACAACAAACTGTGGAAAATTATTCAAGAGATGGGAACACCAGACCACCTTACCTCCCTCCTGAGAAATCTGTATGCAAGTCAAGAAGCAAGAGTTAGAACCAGACATGGAACAATGGACTGGTTCCAAATTGGGAAAGGAGTACATCAAGGCTGTATATTGTCACCTAGCTTATTTAACTTCTCTGCAGAATACATCATGTGAAATTCTGGATTGGATGAAGCACAAGCTGGAATCAAGATTGCTGGGAGAAATATCAATGACTGCAGATATGCAGATGACACCAGAAAACAAAGAGGAACTAAAGAGCCACTTGATGAAACTGAAAGAGAAGAGTGAAAAAGTTGACTTAAAACTGAACATTCAAAAACTAAGATCATGGCATCACTTCATGGCAAATAGATGGGGAAACAATGGAAGTAGTGACAGACTTTATTTTCTTGGGCTCCAACATTACTGTAGATGGTGATTGCAGCCATGAAATTAAAAAGAAGCTTGCTCCTTGGGAAGAAAAGTTATCACAAACCTAGAGAGCATATCAACAAACAGAGACATTACTTTTCCAACAAAGGTCCATCTAGTCAAAGCTTTGGTTTTTCCAGTAGTCATGTATGGATGTGAGGGTTGGACCATAAAACAAGCTGAGTGCTGGAGAATTGATTCTTTTTAACTGCGGTGTTGGAGAAGACTCTTAAGAGTGCCTAGGACTGCAAGGAGATCAAACAAGTCAATCCTAAAGTAAATCAGTCCTAAATATTCATTGGAAGGACTGATTCTGAAGCTGAAGCTCCAATACTTTGGCCACCTGATGCGAAGAACTGACTCACTGGAAAAGACCCTGATGCTGGGGAAAATTGGAGGCAGGAGAAGAAGGGAACGGCAAAGGATGAGATGGCATCACCAACTCAATGGGCATCAGTTTGAGCAAGCTCCAGGAGTTGGTAATGGACAGGGAATCCTGATGTGCTGCAGTCCATGGGGTCACAAAGAGTCAGAGACAACTGAGTGAATGAATTGAACTGAACTGAGGTGCCTGGAGGGCTATGTCCATGGGGTCGCAAAGAGTTGGACATGACTGAAATCAACAGGGAAGCCTCTCTGAAATAGATAGTAAAAGCCTACAGGTCACAAATACAAATCTGACTGTAAGAGTAGCTTAAGTTTAAGTGCCATGTTCCTCAGGTGATTTTTTTTGAGTTACATTTTTTTATTTTTTATTTTTTAATTTTTTTAAATTTTTTTATTAGTTGGAGGCTAATTGCTTCACAACATTTCAGTGGGTTTTGTCATACATTGATATGAATCTGCCATAGATTTACACGTATTCCCCATCCCAATCCCCCCTCCCACCTCGAGTTACATATTTTTAAAGGATGCTTGTTTCTCCATTGTTCACACACGCTTGTTAGTAGAGTCAGAACTATACACATGGAAGTGACAAATTGATTCAAGGGATTAGATCTGATAGATAGAGTTCCTGAAGAACTGTGGATGGAAGTTTGTAACATCATATAGGAGGCAGTGATAAAACAATCCCCAATTTAAGTCTGAATTTTGCAATAAAAGAGTTCATGATCTGAGCTACAGTCAGCTCCCGGTCTTGTTTTTACTGACTGTATAGAGCTTCTCCATCTTTGAATGCAAAGAATATAATCAATCTGATTTCAGTGTTGACCATCTGGTGATATTGATGTGTATAAATCATTTCTTGTGTTGTTGGAAGAGTGTGTTTGCTATGACCAGTGTGTTCTCTTTGGAAACCTCTGTTAGGCATTCCCCTGCTTCATTCTGTACTCCAAGGCCAAACTTGCCAGTTACTCCAGGTATTTCTTGACTTCCTACTTTTGCATTCCAATACCCTATAATGAAAAGGATATCATTTTTGGGTGTTAGTTCTAGAAGGTCTTGTAGGTCTTTTAGAACTGTTCAACTTTCAACTTCAGCTCCTTCAGCATTACTGATTTATACAAAGGGGATTCTTCCATGAGAGCTTGAATCATCAGGGCATGCACCAAGCTCACACTGTCTTATTACATCTCTTGAATCTGCTGATTGATGTGCTAGGGCAGTGTGTTAAACACAACAAGTCTCATTACCATTAAGCATTTCTTTGGGGTGGACCTGGCATGGATTAACTTTGCTTTTGGAAAGTCAGAGAATACTTTCAGTAGGAGATCATGCCTATACTGAAACTGTAATAATTTCAGAGGAATAAGTGAATTTCCTTATTTCACTTAGTAGAACAACTAAGAACTGGAGAATAAATATTTTTAATAGAGTAGAATGAGAATGCTTTTGAGGAGAAAGTAATCATTCTTAGTTTACTCTATCTAAAATTAAATGGTAAAACTACTTTTGAGATTATATATTGCCTGTCTTTGATAATGAAAACAGTAATGGACTAGGCAAATCTTTCACAAAGCAAGAAAATGTGCCCAGAATTTTCCAAAATAATTTACTGTTGTTTATTTAAGACAAGAAATGACTGAGGAAAATTTTTCTGAGCTCAAGGATATATCAATAGAAAACTCTGAAACTGAAAAGCAAAATAAGACTGAAAATACCCACAACAGATTATATAAGAACTGTGAGACAACTACAAAGGGTATAACACACACAGTAAGAATTCCAGAAGGAGAAGAAGGAATGAAAAAAGAAAAAAAGAAGTAATATTTCAAACAATAAGAATGGAAAATTTTTGCCCAATTATTGTCAGACACCAAATTGTGATCCCAGAACATCAGAGGACACCAAGCAAGATAAACACTAAAAACCTCCCCTTAAGTATGTCATATTCAAACACAGAAAAATCAAAAGAAAGAAAAAAAATCCATAAAAAAGTCAGACAATAAATATACCTTAATATAGAGATACAAAGATAAGAATTAAAACTGACTTTTCCTAGGAAATCCTGCTATAAAGAAGAGGGGGGAGTGAAAAATTCAAAGTACCAGCAACAAAAAAACAACCTAGGAAAACATTCAACCTAGAATTTTAGTCATTGAAGACTTATCCTTAATAAGTAAAGGAAAATAAAAAACTTTCTCAGAGAAACAACTGGGAGAGGGTTTTCCCTGGTGGTCCAGTGGCTAAGACTTCATGATCCCAATGCAGAGGGCTGTGGTTCAATCCTTGGTCAGGAAACTGGATCCCACATGGTGGCACAACTAAGATCTGGTACAACCAAATAAATAAACATTTAAAAAAGAATAAATAAATAAAAAACAACTGGGAGAATTTGTTGCCGGTACAGTTGAATGGCAAGAAATGTTAAGAGAAGTTTTTAAGAGAGAAATAAATGATTTAGATCAGAAACAAATCTACATAGAAAAAGAAGAACTTTTGGAAAGGAATAAGTGAAAGTAAACTTTAAAAAATTGAGAAATCATTGACTTGCAATATTATATAGGTTTCAGGTATAAAAACAGTGATTCACAGTTTTTAAAAGTTATACTTCATTAATAGTTAGCATAACGTATAGATTTACTGAGCATGGCCCCACCCATCAGAGAAGACCCAGATTCCCCCACAGACAGTCTGTCACATCAGGACACTTTTTCAAGCTTCTTATCGTATCCATCAGAGGGCAGACAGAATGGAAATCACAAAACAGAAAACTAACCAAATTGATCACTTGAATCACAGACTTATCTAATTCAATGAAACTTTGAGCCATGCCATGTAGGGCCATCCAAGGTGGATGGGGCATGGTGAAGAGTTCTGACAAGATGTGGTCCACTGGAGAAGAGAATGACAAACCACTTCAGTATTCTTGCCTTGAGAACCCCATGAACAGTATGAGAAGGCAAAAAGATAGGACACTGAAAGATGAACTCCCCAGGTTGGTAGGTGCCCAAGATGCTACTGGAGAAGAGTGGAGAAAAAAACTTCAGAAAGTATGAAGAGGCTGAGCCAAAGCAAAAATAACACCCAGTTGTGGGTGTGACTAGTGATAGAAGTAAAGTCCAATGCTATAAAGAACAGCATTGCATAGGAACCTGGAATGTTAGGTCCACGAATCAAAGTAAATTACAAGTGGTCAAGCAGGAGATCTCAAGGGTGAACATTGACATTTTAACTAAACTGGACTGGAATGGGTGAATTTGACTCAGATGATCATTGTATCTACTACTGTGCGCAAGAATCCCTTAGAAGAAATGGAGTAGCCCTCCTATTCAACAAAAGAGTCCAAAATGCAGTACTTAGATGCAGCCTCAAAAACGACAGAATGATCTCTGTTCATTTCCAGGAAACCATTCAATATCACAGTAATCCAAGTCTATGCCGCAACCAGTAATGCTGAAGAAGCTGAAGTTGAATGGTTCTAAAAGACCTACAAGACCTTCTAGAACTAACACCCAAAAATGATATTCTTTTCATTATAGGGTACTGGAATGCAAAAGTAGGAAGTCAAGAAATACCTGGAGTAACTGGCAAGTTTGGCCTTGGAGTACAGAATGAAGCAGGGGAATGCCTAACAGAGGTTTCCAAAGAGAACACACTGGTCATAGCAAACACACTCTTCCAACAACACAAGAAATGATTTATACACATCAATATCACCAGATGGTCAACACTGAAATCAGATTGATTATATTCTTTGCATTCAAAGATGGAGAAGCTCTATACAGTCAGTAAAAACAAGACCGGGAGCTGACTGTAGCTCAGATCATGAACTCTTTTATTGCAAAATTCAGACTTAAATTGGAGAAAGTAGGGAAAACCACTAGACCATTCAGGTATGACCTAAATCAAATTCCTTGCAATTATACAATGGAAGTGACAAATTGATTCAAGGAATTAGATCTGATAGATAGAGTTCCTGAAGAACTGTGGATGGAGGTTTGTAACATTGTATAGGAGGCAGTGATAAAATAATCCCCAAGAAGAAGAAATGTGTAAAGGAAAAATGGTTGCCTGAGGAGGCCTTACAAATAGCTGAAAAAAGAAGAGAAGTGAAAGGCAAAGGAGAAAAGAAAGATATATCCATCTAAATGCAGAGTTCCAAAGAATAGGAAGGAGAGATAAGAAAGCCTTCTTAAGTGATCAATGCAAAGAAATAGAGAAAAACAATCGAATGGAAAAGATCAGAGATCTCTTCAAGAAAATTAGAGATACCAAGGGAATATTTCATGCAAAGATGGGCACAGTAAAGGATAGAGATGGTATGGACCTAACAGAAGCAGAAGGTATGAAGAAGAGCTAGCAGGAATACACAGAACTATAGAAAAAAGACCTTCATGACCCAGATAATCATGATGTTGTGATCACTCATCTAGAGCCAGATATCCTTGTGTGAGAAGTAAAGTGGGCCTTAGGAAGCATCACTATGAACAAAGCTAGTGCAGGTGATGGAATTCCAGCTGAGCTATTTAAAATTCTGAAAGATGATGCTGTGAAAGTGGTGCTCCCTATATGCCAGCAAATTTGGAAAACTCAGTAGTGGCCACAGGACTGGAAACAGTCATTTTTTCATTCCAATCCAAAAGAAAGGCAATGCCAAAGAATGTTAAAACTACTGCACCATTGCTGTCTTCTCCCAGACTAGCAAAGTACTGCTCAAAATTCTCCAAGCTAGGCTTCAACAGTACATGAACCGAGAATCTGCAGATGTTCAAGCTGGATTTAGAAAAGGCAGAGGAGCCAGAGAACAAATTGCCAACATCTGTTGGATCAGAGAAAAAGCAAGAGAATTCCAGGGAAAAAGCCTACTTCTACTTTATTGACTATGCTAAAGCCTTTGACTGTGTGGATCACAGAAAACTGTGGAAAATTCTTCAGTAGATGGGAATACCAGACCACTTTACCTGCATCCTGAGAAATGTGTATGCAGGTCAAGAAGCAACAGTTAGAACTGGGCATGGAACACCAGACTGGTTCCAAATTGGGAAAGCAGTACATCAAGGCTGTATATTAAATACTATAAGCAACTATATGCCAACAAAATGGACAACCAAGAAGAAATGTGCAAATTCTTGGAAAGGTACAACCTCCCAAGACTGAATCAGAAATAAATAGAAAATATGAATAGACCACTTACAAATGAGAAACAAATGAATCGATTATTTTAGTGGGAAAATCAACTCTGGTTATTAGAAGTAGATCTAGCAGGCAAAAAATCAGATAGAACATAGTTGACCTCTACATCATCAATCAACAGAATAAAAAGGACACTTATGCAACACAGCAACAGAATCCAGATTCATCTCAAGCTTACATGGAACATTCACCCAAATAGACCACATTCTGGGCCATGAAACACAACTTTAAAAGGATGGAAAACACAGTGTGTGCTCTCAGAGACAGTGGAATGAAGCAAGACGTCAGAAACAGAAATTTAGCTGGAAAATTCCAATTTGCTTGGAGACTAAAAACTTCTAGCACTTCCAAATAAAACATGGGTTAAAGAAGAACTCTCAAGAGAAATTTTAAAACACTTTGGGCTAAATGAAAATTAAATCAAGACTGATAAAAATTTGTGGGATGCAGATAAAGTAGTGCTTAGAGGAACATATATAGGACTAAATGCATGTATTAGAAAGGAATAAATGTCTAAAAGCAGTCATGTAAGCTTCAACTTTAGGCAATTAGGAAAGGAGAACAAATTAAGGTACACAGAAACATAATAATTAGAGCAGAAATCAATGAAATAAAAAAATAGCATACTCTTGCCTTATGATCCTTGCCATACACTTCTTGGTATTTACCCAAAGCAGTTGTAAATGTATGCCTACACAAGAACCTATCCATGATTGTTTATAGCAATTTTACTTGTAATGGCAAAACTTTGGAAGCAACCAAAACATCCTTTAGTAGGTGAATGGGTGAATAAATAATATGATGGATCCAGATGATAGAATCATGTTAGTGACAAAAAATGAGCTATGAAACCATGAATGGGATGGAGGAAATTTAAATGTATATTACCAACTGAAAGAATTGAAAAGGCTACATACTTTGTGATTCAAACCACCTGACATTTTGGAAAATGCAAGACTCTTATGATAATACAAAAATCAGTGATTGCCACAGGGAGAGAACAGAGGATTTCTAGGGCAGTGAAATACTCAATATCATATATTATGATGATTACTTGTCATTGTACATCTGTGCAAATCCACACAATGTACACCACTGACATTCAACACTGATATAAACTATGGTCTTTGAATGGT
This sequence comes from Cervus canadensis, assembly GCF_019320065.1. NCBI lineage: Eukaryota > Metazoa > Chordata > Mammalia > Artiodactyla > Cervidae > Cervus > Cervus canadensis. The sequence continues at coordinate 66,964,859 of NC_057387.1, forward strand.
AGTAATGTATCAATGTATATTCATCAATTGTAATGTACCGTTCTAGTTGGGGATGTTAATCATGAGGGAGGCTATGCATGTGTGGGAGCAAAGGATATATAAGAATTCTCTCTACCTTCATCTCAGTTTTTCTATGAACATATTACTGATCTAAAATGTAAAATCCATTAAAAAAATTTTAAATTAACACAAAAATTAGCACACAGTGGGTGTCACCAAAGATTTTAGTTTAAGGGATTACATGAATAGCAGCCAAACCTTACGCAGTCCTCCCCTCTACTCTGCTTTTTCCTTCTCTTGCTTCCTTTCTTGGCAAGTTGAAGTTAACTTCTACATTTTTAATAGCAATCACAATTCCATACTTGTTAAGATCTTACATGTCTATTTCTATACTTTAATCAAAGTTGCTGATTATATGAAATCTGCAGTAGCAAATAATATGCAGACTATTGTGTCTTGTTGAGTTTTGTTGTTGTTTAATTAAAATGTTAAAAATCAAATATGAATGAAGAGGAGTTTTAAATAAAGGATAGTTTTTAATTTTTGACCACTTTTTCTAAAATTATCCCAGATGTGTAGGTTATTACATCGGTTACAGGTTACCTTTGTGCTGATAGTTGTGAAGAGGTTCCTGGCCTGTAAGGTAATTGTGAAGACCTTTCTGGCCCATAAGAGCTGAAAACCAAAGAAACTATAGATGAAAGAAAGTCATAAATTTATAGCATTTTAGAAATACTTGAGACTTTTTTTTAACAATAATTGGAAAACAATACACTCAATTTAGTACTTGAAACTAAGATAAATAAGGATCCAGGGTAAAATCTGGAAAACAAGACTAAAATTTTCCTGTTGTAATTGTTTATGGTTTGAGTTTCAGTATGAAAATGAACTGAAATGCCCCCCGCCACCCCGCTTTTAGCATTCACTTCTCCTGAAGAGAAGAAACAATAAATAGGTTGAGAGAATTTTTTATTCACAATGAAGAAAAATGAAAACTAAGAAAGGCTTCCCAACGTGCCTCTTAGAAAATGACTAGAATAACCAAAGTAAAAGCAAAAATTATGAGTGGTGAGTGAAGATCAATAGAACTCATTAGTGCCCAAAATAAGGAAGAGTGCCAAACAACCAAAAATCCTGAGGAATTTTTGCCATTTCTGATGCCTGTGGAGTTCTTTATTTTTGTAATTGCTGGTAAGCTACCCACCAGAGTGCCAGAAAGCTGTTCTGCAAAGTTCAGTTCAGTTCAGTTGCTCAGTGCAAAGTGTCCAACTCTGAAACCCCATGAATTGCAGCACGCCAGGCCTCCCTGTCCATCACCAACTCCTGGAGTTTACTCAAACTCATGTCCATTGAGTCGGTGATGCCATCCAGCCATCTCATCCTCTGTCGTCCCCTTTTCCTCCTGCCCCCAATCCCTCCCAGCATCAGGGTCTTTTCCAATGAGGTCACTTGAGCTGGCCAAAGTATGGGAGTTTCAGCTTCAGAATCAGTCCTTCCAATAAACACCCAGGACTGAACTCCTTTAGGATGGGTTGGTTGGATCTCCTTGCATTCCAAGGGACTCTCGAGTCTTCTCCAACACCATAGTTCAAAAGCATCAATTCTTCGGTGCTCAGCTTTCTTCACAAAATTACCTACTGGTATACTAGTGAATCTCTTTGGGGTGAGAAGTGACCTGACCTAGAAATTGAGAGACCTGGTAGGCCCATTCTTTTTCTCTTGGCCCTTGAGTGAGTTAAACTTCCTCTGAGACTCAATATATAGGGACAGTAATGTTTGTGAGGGCAGATTGAGACAATACCTGTTAGGTGCTCAGAATTGATTGGCACATAGGCTGTGCTTTCCAGATGTTAGTTATTAGAAGTATTCTAATTCCATAGTTTGTTACTATTTTGTATCTAAATCACTATCTTTCTGATAATGGAATTGGCAAGGGAGTTGGATCCTCTAATTTTAAAAAATAATCTTTCCTATTGCTTCTAAGGTAATCTTGCTAAAGCAAATGATTTCACACTGGAAACCTCTGTATTACAAAGGATTTTCCATTCCTTTTATAAAAAAAGAATCTGTCACTTTCTGGCATGCTAGCAAAACTTCCCCTGGAATCATAAAAATATATTGAAAAATGTTCCCCCCATTATTTTCTGGAAGAGTGGAAGTTTGTGAAGGATTTTATTTTATCCTTAAATGTTTGGTAGAATTCACCAGTGAAGTCATCTTGGCCTGGGCTTTCCTTTATGAGAATATGTTAAATTATTAATTCAGTGAGGGTTTTTGTTTTTGTTTTTTTGCTTGTTAAAAGTCTGTTTAGGTTTCTTACTTCTTATTAAGTTAGTTTTGGAAATTTGTATCTTTGGGGGAATTTTTCCATTTCATCCAAAACATCTACTTGTTTGACCCAGTGCTGTTCCTATGTGCTTGGTGTGGGCCAGGACCCAAGGTCTGGCTGTGGAGGTCTGGCCTGGGCAGGGACCTGGGTGGCTTCAAGGCACTGCTTTTGTGAGCACCAGGAGTGGCTGCCCCTGGTGGCTCGGTTGCGGCTTTGGGTCTAAGCTTTTGTCCTTTGTTGCTCAGCCACGGTGTGGCGGTGTATCACGTCCCTGACCCCAGTGCGGAGGTGCGTCATGAGTGACTACTCTTCTTAGGTTGGTATGCAGGCCAGGGTGGTTGTGGGAAACCAGCCAACCACCCTGCAGTCTTCTCTCTCTCTGCCCTGTGTCGGGATCAAGTGAGCCTGTGCATGCTTCTCACAAGCAGGCTTCCCACAGCCCTGCTGTTAGTCCCACTAGCCCTGGAGCCAGCAAAGTGGGCTCATCTTCCCAGTGTCGGACTCCAAGGCTGGGTGCTCTGTGTGTGATTTGAACAGCTCTTTCCCCAAGGAGGGTCTCCACCTGTGTAATATCTTTTTTCCTCTGAGTCTCCCTCCCAGGGGCACAGCTCCTGACCTGATCCCATGTCTTCCCTTCCTACCTGCTTCTGTGTGAATTTTCTCACAGATTTGGTCATGCAGGAATATTTCTTCAAGTTATGATTACTTTTCTGGATTGTTCCACATGTAGATGTATTTTTGATGTGTTTTCATGGGGGGAGGTGAGTTCCATGTCCTCCTATTCCACCATCTTGATCTTCTCTGAACTTAAAGCCACTCTTCTGTCAAAACTCTGCAGTGACTATCCATTTCCCTGAACTTCTTCGCATTCTTCAAACATGTCAAATGTGTTGTGGTCTCCTTAAGCATACTTTTGCCTTTGTATTTCTTGTTTGCTTTACTCGAATGTTTTTCTAATATTCTTACTGTATCTTATGTCCTCTTAGCAATACTAAGTTCAGTGTATGTGAAAAGCAATTCACTTGTTATTTATTTTGTGTTCTATTTCTCTATTATCTAATTCTACTTATCAGAGAATGTCAGCTTCATGGTATTACAGACTTCTGTTTAGAGAGCACTTACTGGTCATTTTTAAGATACTAATTTTTTCTTGAAAATCCATTGTTTTCTTTTTCTTTTAGTAGTTAAGTAACTACTAGATATTTATTAACCAATTTTACTTACAGGTAAGTGTGTTCATCTGACTATATTTTTGTTAGATTTGTAAGTGAAAAGAATTAATGGCTGCAGTTGTTGCTTCAAATACTTAAATGGTAATTGGATCCCCTTTGTTTTTATGCCTCTCACTTCCCATGGACTGAAGTGCATTAGTCATGTGGGTCAATGACAGTGTCTTTGCACATGGCTTTCCTGGTGGTTCAGTGATGAATCTGCCTGCAATGCAGGAGACCTGGGTTTGATCCCTGGGTTGGGAAGATCTCTTGGAGAAGGGAATTGTCTACCCACTCTAGCATTCTTGCCTGGAGAATACAATGGACAGAGGAGCCTGATGGACTAGAGTCCATGGGATCGCAGAGTCGGACATGACTGAGCAACTAACACTTAGGTATGGTGAGGAAAGACGGAATTATTTTATGGAGCAGCACTGCTCAACCAGTGTAGACTGCATGCAAGCAAAGTAGACTTCTGTCTTAGTTGAATCATAGTAAGTTTTATTCTTTTAATTATTTCACCCTGATTTTTAGATCATCAGTGAAAATATTTAAGTGAAGGAATGCATTGATAGAGGCCACTTTAAAAATTTCAGAAATGGAAAAATTGCTTTCCTTGCTTAATTTTTTTTTTGCTGTTTAATAGTAATGGTAGCAGTAAGCTTCCTACCTGTTTCATCATTTTAGTTCAAATGATTTTGCACTTTTATCACATATAATGAATATTACTGGTTTTTGGTGATCTGTCTATATGATATTGAAGTAGCTTACTTTGATATCCTCTCTTAAAAATTTTTGAATAATGATTGGTTACTGAATTTTATCTAGTGCCTTTCTGCCTCCATTTATATATTTTTACATTTTCTCTCTATTATTTATGTAATGAGCTTTGTAATACTTAATCATAGTGTTCTCATTATTCTTTGCTTACATTGCTGGATTCTTTTTACTCATGTTTAGAATTTTTGCATCTGTTCTCAAAGATTAGATTGGATATGATTTTCTTCTTATTGCCTCATTGGACTGAGCAGGGCTTTGAGTACCATGTTGAATAGGTTGGGTGAGAGATGTTATCCCTTGTTATTGATCTTATAGAGCTAATGTTTAGTATTTTATTATTACAATATTAATTTGTTGATGTCATTTATCTAGTGATATTTTGAATACATTAAATTAAATAAAACATAATATAGTCATCTTTTTATCTGCAAGAGGTTGGTTTCAGGACCTGCTGCAAGTACCAGAATTTGCAGATGCTCTAGTCTTTTACCCTTGGTCCTGTATACCTGTGGTTTTTGCAGCGTGGTAGATTCAACCAACCAAGATAGTATGGTACTTTTTTTATTGCAAAATAATTCATGAATAATTGACTCATGTAGTTCATACTTGTGGTGTTCATGTGTCAACTGTATTGAAAATAATCTCATCTATTTCTTTTCACTGTTTTTTAGTGTAGCTAGTAGAAACTTTTAAGTCATTCTATGGCATACATTACATTCTTGTGAACAGTGTTGCTGTAGAGTAGTGTTCCTAGGTGGGAATAAGTTATTTCTTTTTTTTTTTTTTGAAATAAGTCATTTCTTAAATGGAGAAGGAAAGTAAGAAGAGCTCACATTGGTTATCTTATATCCCTATAGATAATTTAGTCATGTTCTCTCTAACATTATATTATAAAATGCATAGCCATGTGTAGTTTGATAATTGTTTGGGCATTCATATCACCAGAGATTTCTCAACACTCATTCATCCCTTGATGAATGTTGATGAGAAAGTCCTAGAGTGCCTAAATAGTTTTATATAGTAATAATATGAAAACAAGTATATTAAATTTACCACTATGTTTTCTAAAATGTAAGTGAACTCATAAGTAGTTTTCTTCCACATTTTTTGGCAAAAAGACTAAACAGCAGTTCCCCCTTCCTCCCTTAATTCAGCCACTTGTTTTTGTATAAAAAACATGAAAAACCCATTAGTGAATGTGAAAAAAGATGGATTTACAAGCACAAAGGATTTGATGATAAACTCTTTAAGGAACTCATTTTTCAGCCTGGAACTAATATAACAGAAAAGTTTGCACGTTGGAAACATGTAAGTACAATTATTTTATTATGTTTCTTTTTTATTGCTATTTTTATTTCTTTATTTTTTATTATGTTTATTTGAAATATTGTTAAGATACTATAATTATAGTTTATATTGTATTAATGATTTCTTTAATCTCTGTTAATATCTTCTATCTTGTTAATATTCTTGATATTTTTGTGATATGATAAAAGTCATATAGTATAAATATAATTTTTGTGGTATATTAATCAATCCAAAACTAATTTGTGCTTTGTATATATGTTTTCTCTTATTAATTATTGCAAGTAATTGTTAATAGTGATATAAAATCTCTTCTCAGTAGCTGAAAGCATAAAGAAATATTTAGTTTATTAAAGACTGATAATTATATATATAACAAAATATTCACTGAGTGATGTATGCTAAATTATATATTGCTTTAAGGACACAATAAAAATAGAAAGAAATTTGTATTTATTGAGTGCCTACTATGTACCAGGCACTGTGCTAGGTATTTTGCAAGTGGTAGGTAGTTTATTCTTCACAATACTGTTATATAGGTACTTTTACCTCTTTTTTTTATAAATAGGGAAACTAAAGCTCAGAGGGGTCAATTAACTTGCTAAAAGCCAGACAGATAAGTGACATTGCTGGGACTTAAACTCGGAGATCTTCTGACCTCAAAATTTGTGCCTTTTTTTATTTTTTAGAGTTTTGCTTTGAACACTAGGTAATTGTAAAAATGAAAACTTGGCATTATAGTATAATTAACTGAAATGAACTTTTTGTGAATTGTAAAGCACTGTTTGGTATGTAAACTCCTTCATATTTGCAATTGTACCTGAGTAGCCTAAGCTACAAATGTTTCTATTATATTAACATAATTAGAAGAAAATACAAAATGCTCAGACTGCAATTAGTATGATCTCAGTGTAATTGAGGACATGTGTTCTAGACACAGTAGATATAGTAACATCCTCAGTCCCTTAAATCCTGCTAAAGTTTTTCCATTGAATAAAAGGATAGGTTTTAAAAAGCAGATTATCCTATTCAAAACATTTTCCTCACTAACACTCAGTGCCAACTGTATTAATTTACTCCAGATGATAGTATGCACTGTAAAGATTATATGAAACATCTTTTGGCCCTCTGTAGAATATAAACTTACTATTTCAGCATGTGACATGCTTTTTATATGCTTTATATAGAGAAGACTTTCACTGATGTTGTATTCTGATATCCAAGTTGGATATGGATATGTTGTATACTGATAATAAATTTAGGTATGCCAATAGCTAACAACCATATGTAAATATATATGGTCCATATATACATACATTCATATATAATATGTTGTGTTATAGCAAACAACTATTACAGATACATAAATAGGAATAATGTATATTATAAAGGTTATGTTATTTAATACCTATGAAGATATGTAAAATATACAATTTTGGATCTTTGGAAGTATTTTGAATATTACAAATCTTTTGCTAAAATATATTAATTATATGGAGTTTTCTAAAGCTCCTTGATGTTAGTGATTCTATTAACCACATCCCTGATAATGTCATTTATTAAAAACTATTCTTTATAGTCTTACCCTTTTTTCACTGCTTCTAGCTACCATTCATGGACCATTATTCATAGAACATTATTGAAGTTATCTCAAAGCTCACTTTCTTTTTTAAATGTGTTTTCTGCTGGGCTGATCCTTCACGGCTGTTCAGGCTTTTCTCTAATTGTGGTAAGCCAGGCTACTCTTCCTAGCAGTGTGTGGGCTTCTCGTTGTGATGGCGTCTCTTGTTGGAGAGCATGGGCTCTGGAGTGTGTGGGCTTCTGTAGCTGTGTCCTGTGGAATCTCCCTGGGTCAGGAATCAAACCTGTGTCTCCTGCACTGACAGGCAGATTCTCCACCACAGAGCCACCAGGGCAGACCAAAGCTCACTTTCCTAAAGTAACTGAAGTAATTGTTCTCTGTAAGATTCATCTTTGAATCTATGCCTTTTATATAAAATTGCCACTCCATCTTCTGTTAGTTTCATTTTTAGTCTTTTCTTCAGCTCATTCTGTTGATATATTATTCTTTTATTATTTTTACTACTCACTTGTCTAGTCATTATTGACTTGGTTTGTTGGAAACTATAGTGAGAATAATTAATACCCTAGAGTGCCTAAGAGAACCTAGCATCCAGAAAACACTAAAGAAGTTAGGGAGTAGGGAAAGGGGAAGGCTTGAGAAAATATCAGCATTTTATAATGGAAGCTCATTAGAAAAATATACTGTAAGTAAAGTAATGGAAAGGGTTAATCAAGAATGGAATTCAGGTTTCAGTAATTAGATAAAGTAATCATTGTCTGAATCTGCTCCTGTTTTGAGATGAAATGTGCTTAGTCTCCTAACGGCTTAAAATTTCTGATATTTATGGTAACCCAAAATGGAAAGAGCCCAGTAGTGAGTTCAAGTCACATTCATTTAGGAAATGCTGTGTTTTAAAGCCAGAAGTCCCTATAAACACCCAGAGTTCATGGTGCAAGAATAAACTGTAAATGAGATGCAGAACCAAAAATCAGAAGCTATGATAAAACAATCTGAAAAAAAATGTATTTACATAGAAGAAATTGAGAATCTAAAACAATTGCTATGGACATTATTTGTCCCTGGCTTACAGATTTTCATCAGAGGGTAGTTTTTCTCCTGTTACTGAATAGACCAACATAAATATAGAATTTGGTGGTAATTAGATCAAGCTTCAGGGACATTTATATATTATTATGGAGAATTTTTTTGAAAATCTAGATATTATGATGAATTTTGCTGGGGCACCCAAAACTATTTGAAATCTGCTTTGGCACAGTCAATCCTTTTACTCAAAAGTTACCAAGGAGAGTATATCTATAGAAAGTAATAACAAACAAAGCAGTTCCTAACTGAGGCTTTGATCTAAAATTCAATTGCAATATTTTAGTAACCTGGGCTACACTATGAGATATTCTTTGTTACCTATGCTTTTTTATCTTGAATAGTTATTTTCTATATTGCAAACATGAATTTTAGAAGGGATATAGTATAAGAGAAAGTCACACTCATTCTAACCTAAAGGATAAAGATTTGGAGTCAGGGAAAGCAATTTGTCATGTATTTCTTTCAGACTAGCTTTGTTGTTGTTCAGTTGCTCAGTCATGTCCAACTCCTTGTGACTGGATGGACTGCAGCACAGCAGGCTTCCCGGTCCTTCACCACCTCCTGGAGCTTGCTCAAACTCATGTCCATTGAGTCGGTGATGGCGTCCATCCGTCACATCCTTTGTCATCCCCTTCCTCTCCTGCCTTCAGTCTTTCCCAGCATCAGGGTTTTTCCAGTGAGTCAGCTCTCCCCATCAGGTGGCCAAAGTATTGGAGCTTTAGCTTCAGCATCAGTCCTTCCAATGACTATTCAGGGTTGATTTCCTTTAGGATCGACTGGTTTGAGCTCCTTGCAGTCCAAAGGACTCTCAAGAGTCTTCTGTAATACAACATTTCAAAGTGTCAGTTCTTCAGAGCTCAGGCTTCTTTATGATCCAGTTCTCACATCCATACATGACTACTGGAAAGCCATAGCTTTGACTATTCAGATCTTTGTTGGCAAAGGAACATCACTGCTTTTTAATATGCAATCTAGGTTTTCATAGCTTTTCTTCCAAGGAACAAGCATCTTTTAATATTATGGCTACAGTCCCCATCCACAGTGATTTTTGAGCCCAAGAAAATAAAGTCACCATACCCATTGTTTCCCCATCTATTTGCCATGAAGTAGGATGGGAGCAGATGGGACCAGAAGATGGGACCAGATGCCTTTTCTTAGTTTTTTGAATGTTGAGTTTTAAGTCAGCTTTTTCACTCTCCTCTTTCACCTTCATCAAAAGGCTCTTTAGTTCCTTTTTGCATTGTGCCATAAGATGGTATCATCTGCATATCTGAGGTTGTTGACATTTCTCCCAGCAATCTTGATTCCAGCTTGTGCTTCATTCAGCCCGGCATTTTGCATGATGTACTCTGCATTTAAGTTAAATAAGCATGGTGAAAATATACAGCCTGGATGTATTCCTTTCCCAATTTGGAACCAATCTGTTTTTCCATGTTCAAGTCTAGCTGTTGCTTCTTGACCTGCATACAGGTTTTTTTCAGGAGATGGGTAAGGTAGTCTGGTATTCCCATCCTTTGAAGAAATTTCCACAGTTTGTTGTGATCCCCACAGTCAAAGGCTTTAGCATAGTCAATGAGCAGTAGTAGATTATTTTCTGGAATTCTCTTGCTTTTTCTGTGATCCAACAGATGTTGGCAATTTGATCTTTGGTTCCTCTGTCTTTTCTAAATCCAGCTTCTACATTGGGAAGTTCTCAATACACATACTGTTGAATCCTAGTTTGAAAGATTTTTGAGAATTACCTTGTAGCATGTGAAATGAGTGTAATCGTGTGGTAGTTTGAACATTCTTTAGCATTGCCATTCTTTAAAATTGGAATGAAAGCTGATCTTTTCTGGTCCTGTGGCTGAGTTTTCCAAATTTTTTTGGGCCTATTGACTGCAGCACTTTAACAGGATCTTTAGAATTTGAAATAGCACAACTGGAATTTCATCACCTTCACTAGCTTTGTTCATAATGGTGCTTCTAAGGCCCATTTGACTTCACACTCTAGAATGCTTGGCTCTAGATGAGTGATCACACCATCGTGGTTATCTGGGTGATGAAGATCTTTTTTCTGTAGTTCTTCTGTGTATTCTTTCCACCTCTTCTCAACATCTTCTGTTTCTGTTAGATGCATTTCTGTCCTTTATTGTGCCCATCTTTGCATGAAATGTTCCCTTGGTATCACTAATTTTCCTGAAGAGATCTCTAGAAGGGGAAGAGATCTTCCCTTTCTATTGTTTTCTCTATTTCTTTGCATTGTTCACCTAAGTCTTTCTCATCTGTCCTTGCTATTCTTTTGAACTCTGCATTCAGATGGGTATATATTTCCTTTTCTCCTTTGCCTTTTACTTCTCTTCTTTTTTTTTTCAGCTATGTTTAAGGCCCCCTCAGACAACCATTTTGCTTTTTTGAATTTCTTCTTCTTGGAGATGGTTTTGATCACTACCTCCTGTACAGTGTTATGAACTGTTTGGCCCATAGTTCTTCAGGCACTCTGTCTATCAGATCTAATCTCTTGAATCTATTTGTCACTTCCACTGCATTATTGTAAGGGATTTGATTTAGGCCATACCTGAATGGCCTAGTGGTTTTCCCTGCTTTCTTCAATTTAAGTCTGAATTTTGCAATAAGGAGTTCATGATCTGAGCCACCGTCAACTCTCACTCTTGTTTTTGCTGACTGGATAGAGCTTCTCCATCTTTGAGTACAAAGGATATAATCAGTTTGATTTAAGTATTGACCATCTGGTGATGTTCATGTATAGATTCTTCTCTTGTGTTGTTGGAAGAGGATGTTTGCTATGACCAGAGAATTCTCTTGGCAAAACTCTGTTAGCCTTTGCCCTGCTTCATCTTGTACTCAAAGGCCAAACTTGAGGCCTATTACTACAGGTATATCTTGACTTCCTACTTTTTCATCCCAATCTCCTGTGATGAAAAGGATATCTTTTGGGGGTGTTACTTCTAAGGTCTTGTAGGTCATCACAGAACCTTTCAACTTCAGGTTCTTTGGCATTAGTGGTTGGGGCATGTACTTGGATTACTGTGATGTTGAATGGTTTGCCTTGGAAATGAACCAAGATCATTCTGTCATTTTTGAGATTGCACCCAGATACTGCATTTTGGACTCTTTTGTTGACTTATGAATAGGGCTAGTCCATTTCTTCTAAGGGATTCTTGCCCACAGTAGGAGATATAATGGTCATCTGAATTAAATTCGCCCATTCCAGTCCATTTTAGTTCACTGATTGCTGAAATGTCAGTGTGCACTCTTGCCGTCTCCTGTTTGACCACTTCCAGTTTACCTTGATTCATAGGTTCCTATGCAGTATTGTTCTTTACAGCATTGGGCTTTACTTCCATCACAAGTCACATTCACAACTGGGCATTGTTTTTTCTTTGCCTCTGTCTCTTCATTCTTTCTGGAGCTATTTCTCCACTCTTCTCCAGTAGCATCTTGGGCACCTACCGACCTGGGGAGTTCATCTTTCAGTGTCATATATTTTTGCCTTTTCATACTGTTCATGGCTTTCCCAAGTCAAGAATACTGAAGTGGTTTGCCATTCCCTTCTCCAGTGGACCACATTTTGTCAGAACTCTCTACCATGACCCATCCATCTTGGGTGGCCCTACATGGTATGGCTCTTTGTTTCATTGAGTTAGACAAGATTGTGATCCATGTGATCAGTTTGATTAGTTTTCTGTGATTGTAGTTTTCATTCTATCTCTTCTCTGATTGATAAGGAAAGAGGCCTATAGAAGCTTCCTGATGGAAGGGATGGACTATGTGGAGAACTGGGTCTTACTTTGGTGGGCAAGGCCATGCTCAGTAAATCTTTAATTTTTTGCTGATGGGTGGGTTTGTTTTCACTCCCTGTAGTTTGGCCTGAGTGACCTACTTCAAAAGGACTTATACAGGCAAGTCTGACTCAGTCTCTTGTGGGGTGACTGCTCCTTTCTCCTAGGGCCTACTGTGCACAGGATTCTGTTTGTGCCTTCCAAGAGTCTGTTTCCTCAGTCCTTTGGAAGTTTTTTAATCAAAATCTCATTTGCCTACAAGTATAATTCCCCGGAGGTTCTCAGTTTCTTTGCCGGATAGCCAGGTTCAGAAATCTGTTGTGGGCCTACAACTTTCATAGCAGTGTGAGAACTTCTTTGGTATAATTGTTCTCCAGTTTGTGGGTCACCTGCTCGGCGACTCTATGGTGGGGCTAATGGCGACCTTCTCCAAGAGGACTTATGCCATACCCTGCGCCTTCTAGGACTGCTGCTACCTTGAGAACCCCCGTGGTCGGCCACTGCTGACCCGTGCCTCCACAAGAGACACTCAAATACTCAAAAGCAGGTCTGGCTTCGTCTCTTGTGGTGATCACTGCTCCTTTCCCTGAGTCTTGATTTGCACAATGTTTTGTTGCACCCTTCGAGCAGCTTAGTTGCTTCCTCTCCTGTTGCCCTCATAACCTCACATCTGAAGCTTCCTTAAGCTGGTTTAGTAATATGTTGTTCAGTAGGAAAGGAATCACCTAAGAGGTAAGAAAACGTGATGGCCTGGAACCTTTACTCTTAAAACCTCCTGGAAAGGAAGAACATTCTATGTGTTGTGGATCTCTATCTTCTTTGGCAGCCCAACTCCTAGAATCATATTCTAATTTTTTCTTAGGACTTCAGCAACAGTCTCCTGCCTTGAGGCATGGATATTGGAATTTCAAACCCTTTATCTTGACTCATCTTCTGGAGAGGGTGCATATATTCTCCCTAGTTATCAGCAAAACGAGGAAAAAGATCAATAGGGCAATCCAATCAGTTTCTCTGGAACAAATTTCTTACTTTGAACTACTTCTAACACAATGAATGTTCACATCTTGTTCTCCTTTGTGACATTATATAGTTCCTGGAAACATAATATAATATAGGAGTCATCTACACTAAGATTTGCTTTAGAACTGTTAATTTGTTTGAATTCTAAGATACTTTTATTGATTTTCCTTTGCTTCCAAAGGTTTATTATCATAACTAATACAGATGAAACTATTACATTTCATGTTGAATATTATTTCTGTAAAGTAAAATAGAGCAAATTATACTCAAATTTAATCCTCCTGTGAACCCTTTCCATTGATTACTGTTAAATACAACACATACATACACATACACACACACACCCCTGAGGTTGTTTAATGTAATTTTTAATAGGGTTCAAAAATATAAACTGACTTTTTAATTATATCACATATGCATTAAAAGTACATGAAAATCCCAACCATCAATATGTTAATTGTGAATATTTAAGAGGCAGAATGTTATTACTCCTTTCTTTCTGACAATTTTGTATATTCTTTTTTCTAATTGAAATCATGTTTTATTTATATAATAAGTACAAAGTTTTTGTATTATGTATAAAAACATTTTATCTCCATTTTTTATAATATAAGTATAGAAATACTGCTTTCAGGAACCTATATTTTGTGTTATATTCCACATTAACAATTCTCTTTTTTTAGTTAAACATTTTCTTTAGAGCATTTTTAGGTCCATAGCAAAATTAGTAAAAAGTAAGGAGAGTCTCTATGTACTGCCTGTCCCCGCATATGTACAGTATCCATTATCCACATCCCATACCACAGTGGTATATTTGTTACAATCAATGAACCTACATTGACACAACTCTATAATATTATAAGCCAAAAAATGCTGAAAGTACTTTTGACCTTTTCTTTGTTTAGTTTAACAGTAAATTATATTAAAAAGTATTGATAAGGTTGATCTTATATCAGATTTAGAAAATATGGAATGGGTCACTTTATTTTATTAAGTGGCTTGTTTAAAAACCTTATGGATAGATATTTGATTTTTTGAATCTCATTGTTTTGTGAAGAGACTTTCTTTACACTAGGAACTGACCTTTGTCATCATGAGCTTCTGGGATGTTTTACTAACTTATTTAAGTCTTAAGAAAAAAGCTTTGTAATAACTTCCTTACATCTTCTCTAAGAATTGCTCTTTGTTATTGCCTAATAGTAATTTTCAGGCCCCGTCAGCAAAACAGCTCATTTCAAATGGGTATTTTTTGAATACTTGGAATGCCCTTAGCACTATAGCAAATTCTAAGACCTTAAAAATTGCCATCAAGCAATTACTATCTGGAACTTTTGTGGGGGGCGGGGGTGAGAATAGGAGAAACTTACTGGGTAGAGACTGATGATGTAATATGTAATTGAAAGATGTATGCAGATTCAAAGCGAGTTTCATCAGTTGCCTGACTGACATCTAAAGGTCTGATCAGAGGAGTTGGAGTTGTGGGAAATAGTGGCTTTTAGGGTAAGATAGAAACATGAGATGTTTATCAGAAGAGTTTCTTAAAGGTAGACACTAGGGCTACCAGGAGTTAAGGACAGTTTAATTCACCCTTCTTTTGGGAAAATGATAACTTACAAGTGAAGCTATAGCTTACTGACTTAACACATGGGGACTAACTTTATCTTTTTTTTCTTTTTTCAGTGAAGTATTTATTTATTTTAATATATAGATTTATTGAAGTATAGTTGACCTACAATGTTTCAGGTGCACGGCAAGCTGATTCAGTTACACAAATACACATATATTGTTTTTGAAATAATTTTCCATCATAAGATGTTACAAGATATTGACTATAGTTCCCTATGCTATACAGTAAATCTTTGTTGCTTGTTGCATATCTATTTTTTAATTAGAAATCTAGCATTCTAGTCAAACTAAGTCAAACAAGTAGAATGAAAATGTCATAATATTTTAATCAGGCAAAAATTCATAAGTTTTCTAAAATATATATATTATACATATATATATATGTATATGAAAGTTCTACTACACTTGATAAAGACTTAAAAAAGAACATCAAAAAAAATGAGATGGAGAAATTTTAGAACATAAACTAAATGAAATGGGAGCGCTAAATATGAAATAGAAAAAGTGAAACAAACAAACTAGACAAAAGTGAAAGATCATCATATAGTCCAGTTGTTTTTAAACATGACTGCTCGTTAGAAACATATCTGGAACTCTAGAGAAAAAAAGCAAACCTTTTTTCTAAAGAAAAAAAAAACCTGAGCGTTTGTATTTTTCAAAAAATTTCAGTATAATTCTGATATGCATCTGGATTTTAAAAAGTGATTACAGGTTTTTCTGTTAGATCCTAGTTTTGGTGATATAGAGTTTTATTATTTTTCTGTTGACCCATCATGATACAATGGTATTCAGTGAGTAATAGTTACATAATCACATTAGTAAAAGATGTTTATCAGTTTTCACAATCAATAGCCAAACAAAAAAGATAATTACAATTACAAGCCATAATGGAAATATGGTTAACAATATAAAATAATTGCATACAATTTGGAAGGGGGTCAAGCAGAGTAATGTGGTAAGTGAAAGTGCATACATGCACATGTTTTCATCTACCCAGTCAGTCTATGGCTTTTGTTTGGTGCATTTAATCCATTTGCATTTCAGGTAATTATCGATATGTGTATGTATCCTTTTACTGTTTTCTTAATTGTTCTTGGTTTATTTTCTGCAGGTCTTTTCCTCCTCATGTGTTTCCTGCCCAGACGTGTTTAGTTCCTTTAGCGTTTGTTGTAAAGCTGATTTGGTGGTGCTGAATTCTCTTAATTTTGCTTAACTGGAAAGCTTTTTATTTCTCCATCAAATCTGAAGGAGAGTCTTGCTGGGTAGAGTATTTTTTGGTTGTAGGTTCTTCCCTTTTATCACGTTAAATATATCATGCCATTCCCTTCTGGCTTGTACAGTTTCTGCTGAGCAATCAGCTGATGGGAGTCCCCTTGTGTGTCGTCATTTTCCCCTTGTTGCTTTTAATATTTTATCTCTGTCTTTAATTTTTGTCAGTTTGATTACTATGTGTCTTAGTGTGTTCCTCCTTAGGCTTATCCTTCCTGGGATTCTTTGTGCTTCCTGGACTTGGTTGACTATTTCCTTTCCCATGTTAGGTAAATTTTCAGCTATTATCTCTTCAAATAATTTCTCAGGTCCTTTCTCACTCGTTTTTCCTTCTGGGACCCAAATGTTGAAGTGTTTAATGTTGTCCCAGAGGTCTCAGGCTGTCTTCATTTCTTTTCATTCTTTTTTCTATATTCTGTTCTGTGGCAATGATTTCCACTGTTCTGTCCTCTAGGTCAATTATCCATTCTTCTGCCTCAGTTATTCTGCTTTGGCTTCCTTCTCATATGTTTTTCATCTCTGTTTATTTGTTCTTTATTTCTTCTAGGTCCTTGGTAAAAATTTCTTCCATCTTCTCAATATTTGCCTCCATTCTTTAACTGTGATCCTGGATCATCTTCCCTATTCTGAATTCTTTTTCTGGAAGGTTGCCTGTCTCCACTTCATTTAGTTGTTTTTAAGGGGTTTTATGTTGTTCATTCATCTGACACATAACTTTCTACTTTTTCATCATGATTAACTTTCTGTAATATGGTTTTTGTTTTAGCTGCTGTGGGATTGTGCTTCTTCTTGCTTCTGTCTGCCCTCTGATACATGAGGCTAAAAGGTTCCTATGAGCTTCTGGATGGGAGGGACTTGCTCTGGTGGGCAGGGCCTTGTTCAGTAAAACTTATCAATTGATGGGTGGAGTTGCACTCTCTCCCTGGTAGTTGTTTGGCCTGAGGCAGGCCAGCCCTGGGGTTTAGGGTCTCCATGGTAGGGTGAGATGTTTCCCCATCTATTTGCCATGAAGTGATGGCACTGGATGCCATAATCTTAGTTTTCTGAATGTTGAGTTTTAAACCAGCTTTTTCACTCTCCTCTTTAATTTTCATCAAGAGGCTCTTTAGTTCTTCACTTTCTGTCATAAGGGAGGTGTCATCTTTGTATCTGAGGTTATTGATATTTCTCCTGACGATCTTGATTCCAGCCTGTGCTTCGTCCAGACCAGCATTTCCCATGATGTACTCTGCGTATAAGTTAAATAAGCAGGGTGACAATATACAGCCTTGACATACTCCTTTCCTAATTTGGAACCAGTCTGTAGTTCCATGTCTGGTTCTAACTGTTGCTTCTTGACCGCCATACAGATTTCTCAGGAGTCAGGTAATGTCGTCTGGTATTCCCACCTCTAAGAATTTTCCACAGTTTTTTGTGATCCACTCAGTCAAAGGATTTGACATAACCAATAAAGCAGAAGTAGTTGTTTTTCCAGAACTCTCTTGCTTTTTTGACAAACCAGCATATGTTTGGAATTTGATCTCTGGTTCCTCTGCCTTTTCTAAACCCAGCTTGAACGTCTGGAAGTTCATGGTTCATGTACTGTTGAAGCCTGGTTTGGAGAATTTTGAGCATTACTTTGCTAGCGTATGAGATGAGTACAATTGTGTGGTAGTTTGAACATTCTTTGGCATTGGCTTTCTTTGGAATTGGAATGAAAACTGACCATTTAAGGTCATGTTCCACTGCTGAGTTTTCCAAATTTGCTGGCATATTTAACAGAATCAATTTTGGGGATTTTAAATAGCTTAACTGGAATTCCATCACTTCCACTAGCTTTGTTCATAGTGATGCTTCCTAAGGTCAACTTGACTTCGCATTCCAGGATGTCTGGCTCTAGGTGAGTGATCACATCATCATGATTATCAGGGTCATGAAGATCTTTTTTGTATAGTTCTTCTGTGTATTCTTGCCACCTCCTCTTAATATCTTCTGCTGCTGTTAGGTCCATACCATTTCTGTCTTTTATCGTGCCCATCTTTGCATGAAACTTGGTAGAATAATAATTAACAAATAGTGTTGAAATAATTTAATTGCCATATATAAAAATATAAGGGATTTTTCATTTCCTGTAAAATTATTTTTTTTCAAAATTTAAGTATATAGTTTTCTGTATATAGTTCTTTCATTTCTTTACATAGATATACTCCTAAGTATTTTATTCTTTTTGTTGCAATGGTGAATGGTATTGTTTCCTTAATTTCTCTTTCTGTTTTCTCATTGTTAGTGTATAGAAATGCAAGGGATTTCTGTGTGTTAATTTTTAGCTCTAGTAATTTTCTGGTAGAGTCTTTAGGGTTTTCTATGTGGAGGATCAGGTCGTCTGCAGTGAGCGTTTTCCTTCTTCTTTTCCTATCTGGATTCCTTTTACTTCTTTTTCTGCTCTGATTGCTGTGGCCAATACTTCCAAACCTATGTTGAATAGTGGTGGTGAGAGTGGGCATCCTTGTCTTGTTCCTGACTTTAAGGGAAATGCTTTCAATTTTTCACCATTGAGGATAATGTTTGCTGTGAGTTTGTCATATATAGCTTTTATTATGTTGAGGTATGTTCCTTCTATTCCTGCTTTCTGGAGAGTTTTTATCATAAATGGATGTTGAATTTTGTCAAAGGCTTTCTCTGCATCTATTGAGATAATCATATGGTTTTTATTTTTTAATTTGTTAATGCAGTGTATTACATTGGTTGATTTGTGGATATTAAAGAATCCTTGCATTCCTGGGATAAAGCCCACTTGGTCATGATGTATGATCTTTTTAATATGTTGTTGGATTCTGTTTGCTAGAATTTTGTTAAGGATTTTTGCATCTATGTTCATCAGTGATATTGGCCTGTAGTTTTCTTTTTTTGTGGCATCTTTGTCTGGTTTTGGTATTAGGGTGATGGTGGCCTCATAGAATGAGTTTAGAAGTTTGCCTTCTTCTGCAATTTTCTGGAAGAGTTTGAGTAGGATAGGTGTTAGCTCTTCTCTAAATTTTTGGTAGAATTCAGCTGTGAAGCCATCTGGTCCTGGGCTTTTGTTTGTTGGAAGATTTTTGATTACAGTTTCGATTTCCTTGCTTGTGATGGGTCTGTTAAGATCTTCTATTTCTTCCTGGTTCAGTTTTGGAAAGTTATACTTTTCTAAGAATTTGTTCATTTCTTCCAAGTTGTCCATTTTATTGACATAGAGCTGCTGGTAGTTGTCTCTTATGATCCTTTGTATTTCTGTGTTGCCTGTTGTGATTTCTCAATTTTCATTTCTAATTTTGTTGATTTGGTTCTTCTCCCTTTGTTTCTTGATGAGTCTGGCTAACGGTTTGTCAATTTTATTTACCTTTTCAAAAAACCAGCTTTTAGCTTTGTTGATTTTTGCCATGGTCTCTTTTGTTTCTTTTGCATTTATTTCTGCCCTAATTTTTAAGATTTCTTTCCTTCTACTAACCCTGGGGTTCTTCATTTCTTCCTTCTCTAGTTGCTTTAGGTATAGAGTTAGGTTATTTATTTGACTTTTTTCTTATTTCTTGAGGTATGCCTGTATTGCTATGAATCTTCCCATTAGCACTGCTTTTACAGTGTCCCATAGGTTTTGGGTTGTTGTGTTTTCATTTTCATTCATTTCTATGCATATTTTGATTTCTTTTTTGATTTCTTCTATGATTTGTTGGTTATTCAGAAGCATGTTACTTAGCCTCCATATGTTGGAATTTTTAATAGTTTTTTTCCTGTAATTGAGATCTAATCTTACTGCATTGTGGTCAGAAAAGATGACTGAATGATTTCAATTTTTTTGAATTTACCAAGGCTAGATTTATGGCCCACAAATAGATGGAGAAATATACCGTGTTCATGAATTGGAAGAAACAATATTGTGAAAATGACTATACTACCCAAAGCAATCTATAGATTCAGTGCAGTCCCTATCAAGCCACCAATGGTATTTTTCACAGAACTAGAACAAATAATTTCACAATGTGTATGGAAATACAAAAAACCTCGAATAGCCAAAGCAATCTTGAGAAAGAAGAATGGAACTGGAGGAATCAACCTTCCTGACTTCAGGCTATACTATAAAGCCACAGTCATCAGGACAGTATGGTACTGGCACAAAGACAGAAATATAGATCAATGGAACAGAATAGAAAGCTCAGAGATAAATCCATGTACCTATGGACACCTTATTTTTGACAAAGGAGGCAAGGATATACAATGGAAAAAAGACAACCTCTTTAACAAGTGGTGCTGAGAAAACTGGTCAATCACTTGTAAAAGAATGAAACTAGAACACTTTCCAACACCATACACAAAAATAAACTCAAAATGGATTAAAGATCTAAATGTAAGACCAGAAACTATAAAACCCCTAGAGGAGAACATAGGCAAAACACTTTCCGACATAAATCACAGCAGGATCCTCTATGACCCACCTCCCAGAATATTTTAAATAAAAGCAAAAATAAACAAATGGGACCTAATTAAACTTAAAAGCTTTTGCACAACAAAGGAAACTATAAGCAAGGTGAAAAGAGAGCGTTCAGAATGGGAGAAAATAATAGCAAACGAAGCAACAGACAAAGGATTAGCCAAAAATACACAATCAACTCATGCAGCTCAATTCCTGAAAAATAAATGACCCAATCACAAAATGGGCCAAAGAACTAAACAGACATTTCTCCAAAGAAGACATACAGATGGCTAACAAACCCATGAAAAGTTTCTCAACATCATTCATTACCAGAGAAATGCAAATCAAAACCACAGTGAGGTACTATTACACACCAGTCAGGATGGCTGCTATCCAAAAGTCTACAAGCAATAGATGCTGGAGAGGGTGTGGAGAAAAGGGAACCCTCTTACACTGTTGGTGGGAATGCAAACTAGTACAGCCACTATGGAGAACAGTGTGGAGATTCCTTAAAAAACTGGAAATAGAACTGCCATATGACCCAGCAATCCCACCCCTGGCATACACACCAAGGAAACCAGATCTGAAAGAGACACGTGCACCCCAGTGTTCATTGCAGCACTGTTTGTAATAGCCAGGACATGGAAGCAACCTAGATGCCCATCAGCAGATGAATGGATAAGGGAGCTGTGGTACATATACACAATGGAATATTACTCAGCCATTAAGAAGAATTCATTTGAATCAGTTCTAATGAGATGGATGAAACTGGAGCCCATTATACAGAGTGAAGTAAGCCAGAAAGATAAAGACCAATACAGTATACTAACACATATATATGGAATTTAAAAAGATGGTAACGATAACCCTATATGCAAAACAGAAAAAGAGACACGGATGTACAGAACAGACTTTGGGACTCTGTGGGAGAAGGCAAGGGTGGGATGTTCTGAGAGAATAGCATTGAAACAAGTATACTATCAAGGGTGAAACAGATCACCAGCCCAGGTTGGATGCATGAGACAAGTGCTCAGGGCTGGTGCGCTGGGAAGATCTAGAGGGATGGGATGGGGTGGGAGGCGGGAGGGGAGATCGGGATGGGGAACACATGTAAATCCATGGCTGATTCATGTCAATGTATGGCAAAAACCACTATAATATTGTAAAGTAATTAGCCTCCAACTAATAAAAATAAATGAAAAAAAAAAGAAAAAAAATTAAGTATAGTTAATTTATAAATTAAGCTAGTTTGAGGTATACAACATAATGATTCAGAGTATTTTTGCAGATTGTACTTCATTATAGGTTATTAAAAGGTAATGGATATAATTTCCTGTGCTAAATAGCATATATTTATTGCTTATCTATTTTATCAATAATAGTTTGTATCTGTTAATCCTGTATCCCTAATTTGTCTCTCCTCCCTTCCCTCTCCCCTCTGATAACCACAAATTGGTCTCCTATAACTGTGATTTTGTTTCTGTTTTGTATATACTTTTATTTGTTTTAGTTTTTAGATCCCATATATAAGTGATATCATATAGTATTTGTATTTCTCTGTCTGACTTACTTTTCTAAGTGTAATATTTTCTAGGTCCATCCACATTGCTGCAAATGCCAGTATTTCATAAAAATATATAAAGTTATGTCCTTACTACAACTCCAAACTAAATAATCTCCAAATGGAATAGATATTTAAAAGTAAAAATACAAAAGCAATAATGTTAGAATAAAATAATTCATCTTTTTATAATCCTAGAGTTGGGAAGAATTTTTTTTAGCATTGTATAAAGAATAGAATCCCCAAATACTCACTGGTTTGATCACTTTAGAATTAAAATTTTCTGAGCAGAAAATGACACTAATAAATAAAACTAATACACAAATGATAAGCCAGAAAAAAAGATGATAAAGAAAAATTCACTGAAATTATTCCTTCCAAATTAAATGTAGTAAAATTCTATATGGCAAGTCCATACCAATTGAACAATGAAAAAAGAATATGAACAAAGAAAAAGATAATATATATGTCACAAAGTGTAAAATAAAAATGGTCACTATAAAGAAGTTATCTTTTATTAAGGATAAGTCTAATGTAAGTCAAATTGTCATGTTTCATAATACAACTGTATTATCTTATTTGTTTAGACATTTCCAAAGAGTTTAAGGTTTACAAAGTCATTTAAGTTTATAAATTTTTAAAATTAATTATCACAATGTGACATAATCAGAGGTAAGAGTAAATGAGCCATAGGATATCATTTAAAAGGGAACATTAATAATTTTGGAGCATAATGGAAAGAAAAATTAAAGTAATAGGTCAAGAGCTTATCAGGAAAGGGGCCTGTAGCAAATTTAGCTTAGTTCAAGTCAAAGAGAGAAGAAGCAAAAGGACAGCTTTCTGAATTTGTGCAGTAGGACTATGGTTTCAGAATCACCGCAAAAACCATGATTGTGCCAGAAAACCTATCCTAAGAAATGGTGATATAAGTGCCTATAGTATGGAAAATGAACTGGATGAGAATAACTTAAGGACATACATTTAAGCCAGTTTTTCTGCTTGTCATAAAATCAGTATTCACCTCTGAGCCAGCTGCCAAAAAAAAAAAAAAAGGGACCAAGGAACTTTGAATACCGAAGAGAACTGAGCTGAAGGGTGTGTGTTAGCTGCTCAGCCCTGTCTGATTCTTTGCGACCTCATAGACTATAGCCTGACAGCCTCCTCTGTCCATGGGATTTTCCAGGTAAAAATGCAGGAGTCGGTTGCCATTATCTCCACCAGGGGATCATGCCAACCCAGGGATTGAACCCATATCTCTTGTGTCTTCTACAGGGTACCAGGTATCTTTCTAGCCTTTCCATTATATAATTCAGACAGGAATACTCCTTGCAGTCCTTGGAAATGTGGACACAGTATCTTTATACACAGAGCAAAAGGTAACTTCCACATTGTGTATTTTAACCCAAGAAGTTCTGTGGTTACAGTGCCAGCTCTTCTCTAACTGTTGCCAGAGGGTCAGGATAACATGAAGATAAATGAATATGAACAGCTGAGGTGGAAATATGATTATTAAAAACATTTTTCAATTAGAGAAAAATGGACACTTCATTGAATAATATTAAGAATAAAGGAATTTTTACTTACATTTGTATTTCTATTTGTGTTATAACCCTTATGAGAAAGTCAATGTATTGTATATTACAGTTCTTAGGTATGCACGTGGGATCAACAGAATTGACATTTGCAAGGAGTTGTTAAATGATGCCAAGAGAGTTACCATCTGGCATAATTTATAGGTATCTCCCTTATAATTTTTTCCTAATTTCTATCTATCTCAGGTTTAAGTCACTTCATTCCCCTTTATTAACCTCAATATACAAAGTATTTGCTGAGCAGTACAGGCTTCCTAGGTGTCCCTTGTGGTAAAGAATGCCTGCCAGTGCAGGAGACATATGAGATGAGGGTTTGATCCCTGGGTTGGGAAGATCCCCTGGAGAAAGACATGGCAACCCACTCCAGTATTCCTGCCTGGAGAATCCCAAGAGAAGACTGGCAGGCTACAGTCCATAGCACTGCAAAGACTCATACACAACTGAAGCGACATAGCACACATACTCTACTATGAGCACTTCATAGTTCTATTCCCTGTGCCTTTTCCACATGTATTATGCTATTAGGTAAATCATCTACTCAGTTCTCTCGTTTTCCTAGTGAGCTCTCTGGTGACCCAGGCAAACCTCAGTTTTACAACTTAAATTATGTATTAATATAGCATTCACTTGCTACTTTTTGAAACTAATTCTGAAATTTCTGCATTTTAAAAATTTTCTTATCATGTCTATGGAGTCAAGTACAGTTTGTGGTGTCACAGGTTTTTCCAGAAAGGAAGTACCATGGCTGTTAAGTGTACAAAAGTTTCAATGGGAAGTAACACTCTTTAAAGGCTTCCCATATGGCGCTAGTGTTAAAAGCGCCCACCTGCCAATGCAGGAGACATAAGAGACACAAATTTGTTCCCTGGGTCGGGAAGATCACCTGGAGAAGTACTTGGCAACCCACTCCAGTACTCTTGCCTGGAGAATCCCATGGACAGAGGAGCTGGCAGGCTATACTCCACAGTGTCACAAAGAGTTGGACATGACTGAGGAGACTTAGCATGCACACAGAAAACACTTTTAAAGGAAAATAGAAGAAGAGGAGAGTCAGAGTTTCTGCCAACCAACCAGGAGCTCTGAAGCAAAGTCTGTCTCTATCTGAAAGTCTAATAATGACCAGTAATGGCCAGGTTCTTGTAACACTGCCTTACTCAGTAATCGCCTGAAGCTGGCCCAGAGAATAATATGACTTCAACTTGAAAGCAGGGGTGAACACTGAACAATCTGAACAGCTGGAGCTGTCAGCTAGCCACACCACTTGCATCTGAGTAGCTACAAATGTTGTCTAATATTACCCTACTGTGGCTTTGTCCTCGGTTTAATTCAGTTCAGTCATCACTCAGTCGTGTCCAACTCTTTGCAATTCCATGGACTGCATGACATTATTTTGCCAACTGAGGTCTATCTAGTCAAAGCTATGGTTTTTCCAGTAGTCATGTATGGATGTGAGAGTTGGAATATAAAGAAAGCTAAGCCCCAAAGAATTGAAGCTTTTGAAATGTGGTGTTGGAGAAGACTCTTGAGAATCCCTTGGACTGCAAGGAGATCCAACCAGTCAATCCTAAAGGAAATCAGTCCCAAATATTCATTGGAAGGATTGATGCCGAAGATCCAACACTTGATCACCTGATGTGAAGAGCTGACTCATTGGAAAAGACCCTGATGCTGGGGAAAATTGAAGGTGGGAGGAGAAAGGGATGACAGAGGATGAGATGGCTGTATGGCATCACTGACTTGATGGACATGAGTTTGAGGAAGCTCTGGGAGTTGGTGATGGACACGGAAGCCTGGCATGCTGTACTCCATGAGGTCCCAAAGAGGAGTTGGACATGTCTGAGCGAGTGAGCTAAACTGATTTAATTATGTTAACTTATGTACATATGTATTCACTTATGACACTTATATGTAAATCTAACTAATGAGAGCAATGATACAAAGCATAAGAGGGAGAAATTAGGATTACTTTCTTATTAAATGGCAATTAATTGTACCTGTGAAGCTGTATAGTGTTAATTTAAGCGAACTTGGATGAGTTGAAAATTTATATTGCAAACTGTGGCAATGATTAAAAATATTTTAATAAAAGATTAAATGGTATAATAAGGAGAGAAAATGGAATTATATAAAAATGCTCAATTAGAATTACAGAGGTCAGAAATACTATAGAATACAAAAATAAAAACAGAAGAAGAAAGGAACTCAGTAACAAATAGGATAAATATTAATCCAACTATATATATACACTTTGAATGGTGATCCAAGTACATGTTATAGATAAGAAACTCACTTTAAGTATTAAAGGCATATGTAGATTAAAAGTAAATGATTGGGGAAGGATATACCATGTTAACATTAATCAAAAGGAAATGGAAGCAGCTATGTTAAGTTCAGACAGAGCAGAATTCACAGCAAGGAAAGTTGTCAGGCAGAGAAGAGTATTTGTTGTTGTTCAGTTGCCAAGTCATGTCTGGCTTTTTGCAACCCCATTGACTGCAGCATGCCAGGCTTCTGTGTCCTTGACTATCTCCTGGAGTTTGCTCAAACTCAATTGCCATTGAGTCGGCAATGCCATCCAACCCTCTCATCCTCTGTTGCCCCCTTCTCCTCCTGCCCTCTGTCTTTCCCAGCATCAGGGTCTTTTCCAGTGAGTCAGCTCTTTGCTTCAAGTGGTCAAAATATTGGAGCTTCAGCCTCAGCATCAGTCCTTCCAATGAATATTCAGGGATGATTTCCTTTAGGATTGACTGGGTGGATCTCCTTGCTGTCCAAGGGACTCTCAAGAGACTTCTCCAGCACGACAGTTCGAAAGCATCAATTCTTTGGTGCTCAGCCTTCTTTTTGGTCCAACTCTCACATCTGTACATGACTACTGGAAAAACCATAGCTTTTACTATATGAATCTGCGTTAGCAATGTAATGTCTTTGCTTCTAAATACACTGTCCAGTTTTGTCATAGCTTTTCTTCCAAGGAGCAAGCAACTTTTAATTTTGTGACTGCTGTCACTATCTGCAGTGATTTTGGAGCCAAATAAAATAAATTCTGTCACTGTTTCCATTATTTCCCCTGTTTGCCATGAAGTTGTGGGATGGGACTGGATGCCATGATCCTCGTTATTTGAATGTTGAGTTTTAAGCCAGATTTTTCACTCTCCTTTTTCACCTTCATCAAGAAGCTCTTCAGCTCCTCTTTGCTTTCTGCCATTAGGGTGGTCTCATCTGCATATCTGAGGTTATTGATATTTCTCCTGGCAGTCTTGGTTTCAGCTTGAGCTTCATCTAGCCTGGCATTTCACATGATGTACTCTGCATATAAGTTAAATATGCAGGGTGACAATATATAGCCTTGATGTACTCCTTTCACAGTTATGAACCAATCCATTGGCCCATGTCCCCTTCTAACTGTTGCTGCTTGACCTGCATACAGGTTTCTCAGGACGCAGGTAAGGTCATCTGGTATTCCCGTCTATTGAAGAATTTTGCAGTTTGTTGTGATTCACACAGTCAAAGGCTTTAGCGTAGTTAATGAAGCAGAAGTAGGTGGTTTTATTTTCTTTTTTAAAGTTTCCCTTGCATTTTCTATGATCCAATGGATATTAGCAATTTGATCTGGTTCCTCTGCCTTTTCTAACCGATCTTCTACATCTGGAAGTTTTTGGCTCACATACTGTTGAATCCTAGCTTGAAGGATTTTGAACATTATCTTGTAGCATGTGAAATGAGTGCAATTGTGCGGTAGTTTGAGCATTCTTTGGCATTGTCCTTCTTTGGGATTGGAATGAAACTGACCTTTTCTAGTTCTGTGGGCTTTCTGAGTTTTCCAAATTTGCTGGCATACTAAGTGCAGCACCTTAACAGCATCATCTTTTAGGATTTGAAATAGCTCAGCTGGAATTCCATCACCTCCATTAGTTTTGTTGGTAATGAGGCTTCCAGTGGCCCACTTGACCTCACACTCCTGGATGTATGACTCTGGGTGAGTGATCACACCATCATGGTTATCCAGGTCATTTAGATCTTTTTTTGTACAGTACTTCTGTGTATTCTTGCCACCTCTTCTTAATATATTCTGTTTGTAATAGGTCCTTACTGTTTGTGTCTTTATTGTGCGCATCTTTGCACTAGACTATGCATTTTCATTCCTAATTGATACAGATTTTCTCCAAAGATTTATAAGGCTTTTTTGCTTATTTTCCAAACTTTCCATTTTTTTTTCCATTTTCTTTTTTTGCTGTAGCTATGACAGACTTGATTTTTCTTTTTAAAAACCTAGTAAGCAAAGTAACTCTATAGCCTACCTCAGTTTAAATAACTCAAGTCTTTTGTACTGGTCACTGTATTTGAAATTTTATTTGTTGGAATTTTGGACTCTAGAATGAAGATAGTTTCCTCCAGATAGTATTTTCATTTGCTCTCACCAAGTACCATCAATACTGGTCTAGCTGAAAGTTCAAAACTTGAGATTTTATGAATTATTCAAGTTTCAATTTTGTTTACAACTGTTCACTTACATTTTATCATGTAGTCTTTTGAGTTCCCAGTTAAATGTTGACAACATTCTCTCCTTGAGTGGACATGGGCTTTGATATTTGACTCTCAACCTCCTGAGCCACCAAATCTGTACTTTAGTTTAAAAGTTGTTTCTCCAAATAATCTCAGAACAAAAAGCTGCTTTTAGTGCTGGGCTTACCTCTCTGGGGTTTCCCCTTCTTGTAAATTTTGACCTGATAAATCCTGACTTTCTTGATAAATCTCTCCTGTTTTTAAAAAGAATTTTTAAAAATTCTTTTATCTGGAACTTTTCAGAATTGGCCCAAATTTCTGTTCTACCAGTTGTGTGTCTTGACTCTACATATTCCCTTTCTGTTATTAAATAACTGGAACAATTTTTTTTTTGTCCCAATAGCCATCATCTTATTTTCTTAGAGTGTGTTTTAAATCTCAAATCTAATTTACTTTATATTAATTTAATAATTTAAAGTGTTAAATTTATTACTCAGTGTTCTTGCAGTCACTGTCACAATAGTCTAATTTTATACATTATTGTTTGCTATTGAGTAACTATCATGTGTTTGATGGAATATGCACCCAATAATTGTCTGTATTCTTTTATTTTACAGTTGAATTCTAATAATGTTATATCTCAGCCTTAAAATAAATGATTTTGTAGGTTTCTCTCTCAGTTTTAAGTAATATAGCTTGAAACTTGATTCATTATGACTTTTTAAATGCCACTAATAATTTGTGTTGGAGATTCAAAGAGTAATAAAACATATTAAAATTCTATAATGAGTTCAAATGAAAGTTCTTAAACTGTTATATGCTTCAGTTCAGTTCAATTCAGTTCAGTTGTTCAGTCATGTCCAACTCTGCGACCCATGGACTGCTGCATGCTAGGCTTCCCTGTCCATCACCAACTCTCGGAGCCTACTCAAGCTCATGTCCATTGAGTCAGTGATGCCATCCAACCATCTCATCCTGTGTCATCCCCTTCTCCCACATTCAATCTTTCCCAGGATCGGGGTCTTTTCCAGTGAGTCCGTTCTTTGCATCAGGTGGCTAAAGTACTGAGTTTCAGCTTCAGCATCAGTTCTTCGAATGAATAGTCGGGCCTGATGTCCTTTAGGATTGACTGGTTTAATCTCCTTTCATTCCAAGGGACTCTCAAGAGTCTTCTCCAACACCACAGTTTAAAAGCATCAATTCTTTAGCGCTCGGCTTTCTTTATACTTTCACATCCATACATGACTACTGGAAAAACAATACCTTTGTTGGTAAAGTATTGTCTCTGCTTTTTAATATGCTGTCTAGTTTGGTCAAAACTTTTATTCCAAGGAGCAAGTGTCTTTTAATTTTATGGCTGCATTCACCATCTGCAGTGATTTTGGAGCCCCCAAAAATAAAGTCTGTCACTGTTTCCATTGTTTCTCCTTCTATTTGCCATGAAGTGAAGAGACAAAACATGGTCCTCTGGAGAAGGGAATGGCAAACCACTTCAGTATTCTTACCTTGAGAACCCCTCGAACAGTATGAAAACATGAAAAGATAGGACACTGATAAATGCAGCCCCCAGGTTGGTAGGTGCCCAATTTACAACTGGAGATGAATGGATAAATAACTCCAGAAAGAATGAAGAGATGGAGTCAAAGCAAAAACACCACCCAGCTGTGGATGTGACTGGTGATGGAAGCAAATTCCGATGCTGTAAAGAACATAGGAACCTGGAATGTAAGGTCCATGAATCAAGGCAAATTGGAGGTGATCAAACAGGAGATGGCAAGAGTGAACATCGACATTTTAGGAATCAGTAAACTAAAATGGACTGGAATGGGTAAATTTAACTCAGATGACCATTATATCTACTATTGTGGGCAAGAATCCCTTAGAAGAAATGGAGTAGCCATCATAGTCAAAAAAAGAGTCAGAAATTCAGTACTTGGATGCAATCTCAAAAACGACAGAATGATCTCTGTTCATTTCCAAGGCAAACCATTTGATATCACCGTAATCCAAGTCTATGCCCCGACCAATAATGCTGAAGAAGCTGAAGTTGAATGGCTCTATGAAGACCTACAAGACCTTCTAGAAGTAATACCCAAAAAAAGATGTCCTTTTCATTATATGGCGACTGGAATGCAAAAGTAGGAAGTCAAGAAACCCCTCGAGTAACAGGCAAATTTCGCCTTGAAGTACAGAATGAAGCCAGGCAAAGGCTAATAGAATTTTGTCAAGAGAACACACTGGTCATAGCAAACACCCTCTTCCAACAACACAAGAGAAGACTCTACACCTGGACATCACCAGATGGTTAACACCCAAATCAAACTGATTATATTCCTTTGTTCCTTGTCCAGTTCCAACTGTTGCTTCTTGACGCGCATGCAGATTTCTTAGGAGGCAGGTCAGGTGGTCTGGTATTCCCATCTCTTGGAGAACTTTCCACAGTTTATTGTGATCCACACAGTCAGAGGCTTTGGCGTAGTCAATAAAGTAAAACTAAATGTTTTTCTGGAACCCTCTTTCTTCTTCAATGACCCAGCGGATGTTGACAATTTGATCTCTGCTTCTTCTGCCTTTTCTAAATCCAGCTTGAACATCTCTAAGGTCACAGTTCATGGTTAGTTCTTGATAAATGTGTTGTTTTGCACAGGTAGTTTATGTTTCAGTTTCAGCAAATAATAAAAAAAAAATGAATCTGCATGTTTATTTGACTTTTTGCTTACATTCCTTAATTATCATGAAGAACTCTTCTATAGTTTTTTGAAAACTTGAATCCTAAACACCTGGAAAATCATGTCTCTTAGTATTCTATTAATAATTTTGATACTTTATAATTTTAGCATTTCCTTAGAATTCTGACAAGCACTACTGAAACTATTGTCTACACAGTTGTTTTCATAGCATCTCTACTGAGATATGACTTACATAACACAAAATTCATCCTTGTTAGGTATGTAACTCAATGGTTTTTAGTCTTTTCACAAACTTTCCCAATCATTACTGCTATCTAATTCCAGAACATTTCATCAAAACCAAAAATATCCCATACCTATCAGCAGTACTCCCAACAGGCCTTAGCAACCATTAATCTATTTTCTATCTCCATGAGTGTGCCTCTTCTGAACATTTAATATAATTTGTATATAAAATATGTGATCTTTGTATGGCTTCTGTCACTTAACGTAATATTTTAAAGATTCATCCATGTTGTAACATGTATTAGTCCTTATTTTTATAATTTAATAGTATTTCACTATAAGAGTATACCACATTTTAAAGTCATTCATTATTTGGATTGCTTCTAGTTTATGACTGTTATAACTAATTCTGTTCTGAATATGCATATACAAATATTTTTGTAGACATGCTTTTCCATTTTATTGTGTATATATCTAGTAGTGGAATTATAGGATGATGCAGTAATTCTATATTTAACTTTCTGAGGAACTCCAACTATTGTCCACAGCAACTGCACCATTGTGCATTTATATTATCAGTATACAAGACTTCTAATTTCTTCAAATTCTCACCATCACACTTATTTTCTGTATTTTTAATTTTAAATATCATGGTGAATATGAAGTTTTACTTCACTGTGATTTTTATTTGCGTTTCACTAGTGGCTAATAATTCTGAGAATATTTTCATGTATTTACTGATCATTTGTATATCTTCATTGGAGAGCTATGTATTAAAAAATCCTGTGATCATTTTATAATAACTTGTCTTTTTAGTGTTGAATTGTAAAAATCCCCTATATATTTCTGGATACAAGTCTCTTATCGTACATATTATATGAAAATATTTTGCCATTATGTATGTTGTCTTCTCACTTCCTTAATGGTATCCTTTGACGCACAAAGTTTTTAACTTTGATGAAATCCAATTTACACGAGTATTTTTGCCACATATTTTTCTGGTGACATCTAAGAAACCATTTTCGAAACCAGCGTCTCAGGGATTTATTTTTATGGTTTTCCTAAGAGTTTTCTAAATTTAGCTCCTAAATTTAGGCATATGATTCATTTGAGATAATCTTTATATAGTATGAGATAGAGGTTCAAAATCATTTTTTAAATTAAATATCCAGTTATCTCACACCATGTTTTTTTTTGGGAAAAGAAAAGAAAAAAACTTAACCTCCTATTTAATTATCTTGGTACCCTTGATTGACTATATATAAAGATTTATTTATGGACTGTAAGTTTTACTTCACTGATCTGTATGTCTATTCCCCACAATCAATTTTTACTCTAAAATTTTTAGTATTTAAATAATATGCAACTTTAAAAAAAAAAAGCCCAATGTCGTACAAATCTCTTAACTATTTTGTTATGCCTAAGATTTAAATTTATTATCCTAAGATGTGTGTTTGATATCACCATGCTCAAATTCAAAGATGAATCAATATGGAAACTCCTCTCATGTGTTCCAATGATGTATTACTTACTTCCAAGTTTTTGAAAAGTTTTGCAATTGTAAGATTCATGGATGGATAGAAAATTTGATGTGGGGAGAAAGTTTCTAAGAATTGACAAGTGGAAAGAATATTCAAAGACCTTAGGGACAGAGGTGTCTTATATCCATCAAGTATTTGTTTATCGCACTGAGAGACCACATGGTATATTGCAAATTTTGTGGTGTTCATAATCACAAAATCAACTTTGCCTGCATACTTTAAATATAACTGATATATATTAGCTGCTGCTGCTGCTAAGTCGCTTCAGTCGTATCCGACTCTGTGCGACCCCACAGATGGCAGCGCACCAGGCTCCTCCCCCCCTGGATTCTCCAGGCAAGAACACTGGAGTGGGTTGCCATTTCCTTCTCCAATGTGTGAAAGTGAAAAGTGAAAGTGAAGTCACTTAGTCGTGCCCGATTCTTAGCGACCCCATGGACTGCAGCCCACCAGGCCCCTCCATCCATGGGATTTTCCATGCAGGAGTACTGGAGTGGGGTGCCATGGCCTTCTGCATGTATTAGCATACATATATATATCTACATATATAGATAGATATATATAGATAGATATTTTTATATGAATGTTAAAACCTGGGTTTATTTTTTATTAATTTTTATTGGATTTTACCTGGAGAGGGAAATGGCAACCCACTCCAGTATTTCTGCCTAGAGAATTCCATGGACAAAGGAGCCTGGTGAGCTGCAGTCCATGGGGCTGCAGAGTCAGACCTGACTGAAGAACTAAGCATACATTGGATTTTAATTGCTTAACGATGTTGTGGTTGCTGCTGCTGCTAAGTCGCCTCAGTCGTGTCTGACTCTGTGCGACCCCATAGACGGCAGCCCACCAGGCTCCCCTGTCCCTGGGATTCTCCAGGCAAGAACACTGGAGTGGGTTGCCATTTCCTTCTCCAATGCAGGAAAGGGAAAAGGGAAAGTGAAGTCGCTCAGTCGTGTCCGGCTCGCAGCGACCCCATGGACTGCAGCCCACCAGGCTCCTCCGTCCGTGGGATTTTCCAGGCAAGAATACTGAGTGGGTGCCGTTGTGGTAGTCTCTGCTGTACAGAAAAGTGACTTGGTTCTATGTGCTCACGCGTCTACTCTTGTTTAGATCCCTTTCCCATGTAGGTCACCATAAAGCATGTTTCAAGTGCCATGATCTAACTTTAGTGCTTATGTCCACCTCAGCACACTATGGGAAAATCAGAAGAGTGGAGTTTTTTTGTTCCTTAGGAATTTGTTGTTTAGGTGGGGTAATAGAAAATGACCAATACATCTGTATAAATAAACACAACATGTGATAGAAATATTAAAAAATGAACGTCAAAAATGAATAGATCAAAGGTTAGATTGAAAAAAGTGAACAAAATTGTGGAGGTGAGAAATAGCTTCACAAATGTGTGGATGGGAAGGGAACTATGAGAGGAATTATGCAAACTGAAGTGGGATAGGGCTGTTAATGGACACTTTAGTCTTGAGTACTTAAAATGATTATTTGGGAAAAAAAAGTCTCTCTATACATTTTAATACCATATATACAGCTCTATACATTTTATACCATATATACCATATATATATGTATGTATATACATACATATATATGTATCTATTGAATTACTTAGAATTAACAAGTTACATTTACTGTTCAGCTTTGTATAAGATAATGGGCAATGAAATCTTAGGATGATTATTTAATTATTTTATTTATGTTGTAAAGGAGAGAGTAAAGGGTGAAATCTTATAAGCCTAAATTTGTCTATGTGTTAAAATGTCACAGAGGACAAGAGAGTGTAGAATGGTTTCCAGAGACTGGATGAAAGAGCCTTGTTGTTGTTGACTTGCTCAGTCATGTCCTACTCTTTGCGAACCCATGGACTGCAGCACACCAGGCTTCCCTGTTCGTCACTATCTCCCAGAACTTGCTCAAACTCGTGTCCATTGAGTCGGTGATGTCATTCAACCATCTTGTCCTCTGTGGTCCCCTTCGTCTCCTGCTTTCAATCTTTCTCAGCATCAGACTCTTTTCTAATGAATCAGTTCTTCATGTGAAGAGCATAATACAGGCCATAGATTCCAGTACTTTATAGGAGTTTTATAATTTTGTGTCCATTTATGCTTGCTCCTTGGAAGAAAAGTTATGACCAAACTAGACAGTATATTAAAAAGCAGAGATATTACTTTGCCAACAAAGGTCCATCTACTTAAAGCTGTGGTTTTTTCAGTAGTCATGTATGGATGTGAGAGTTGGACTATAAAGAAAGCTGAGCACCAAAGAACTGATGCTTTTGAACTGTGGTGTTGGAGAAGACTCCTGAGAGTCCCTTGGATGGCAAGGAGATCAAACCAGTCAATCCTAAAGTAAATCAGTTCTGAATATTCATTGGAAGGACTGATGCTGAAGCTGAAACTCCAATACTTTGGCCATCTGATGCAAAGAAGCAACTCACTGGAAAAGACCCTGATCCTAGGAAAGATTGGAAGCAGGAGGAGAAGGGGACAACAGAGGATGAGATGATTAGATGGCATCACTGACTCAATGGACATGAGCTTGAATAGGCTCCCAGGAGTTGGTGATGGACAGGGAAGCCTGGCTTGCTGCAGTCCTTGGGGTCACAAAGAGTTAGACATGACTGAGCGATGAAACTGAACTGAACTGATGTTTTCAATGTTTCTTGCTTCCTATTCTATTATACACAATATGCTTCAAATGGCTCGATTTCTTCACCTTTCTCTTCAGTCTCCTGTTTGCCCCATGATTTCCTTATGTGAATTAAGCATTATCACTTGCTTTACATGTGCCTAATTCATGTTGCCAGTTTCTTCAAGATGCTTTCCAATGAGCTCAATCTTAAGATGATATTTCATGTTCAAAAATATCATGCAGACTTGAACTTTAACATGCATTTTATCTTGTGATTCATGGGAAATGGTATATTAATTAAAGCAAAATTGTTTAAGCTAAGAAAGAATTTGGACTTGACCACTGGAGCAGGATGGTTATAGTGCTAGCAACTAGAAGAGGAGGGTAAGTAGCTTCATATCTAGTGAGCTCTATTCACTGTCTATATGATTAGCAACAAATGACCTACTGATATGAAAAGTTTAGCAAAATTAAAATTGGATCAGGTTGAGAAAAATTGGTATTAATGAAATCTGTCATTAGGTATTAAAGCCTAGACAGTGCTCAATGACTTTTAAAAACAAAATAAAAAACCTGGTACTTAAGACTGGATTGCTTAAGTGGAGGCATGGGAAATGGTCCAAGGCACATGTCAAGTTAGAACTAGGAAACATTTCAAAGGTAGAAGGGAGTGATGAAGGCTTCAGAATGATGCAAAATACAAATTAGCATAATATTGTGTAGACTATGAGGAAAGGTAAATTAATAGGAAATTCCCAAGTATTAGTCTGAAAGACTAGTCTTATTGTCTTATGGACTTCAGTCTATATTAGTTAAGTCCTAGAATTGAAAGGAGAATGGAGTCTGCATATTGGAGATTTAACTCCAAAGGAGGGAAAGGATGCTTATAGAAATTGAGCATTATATCTCACTAGCACCTTTTCCTTCAGAAGAGAGCCATTGTTGCACTTTGTGTAAGATTCCAGTACTAGAATTAAACTCAGTAGAGTTAACTACATTTGATCCTGGCTGCTATGAATCAGTCAGTTATTGAGAGCAAAGTATTTTTCATAGATAGAGTTAATATATAAAATATTGCTATGTATTTCCTCCAATTCACCCCCATTCCAGCACATTGCCTTCTTTCTACAATTATACCATCATACAGCCTCCATCTCAAAAATGCTTTTGTTCATTCACCTTAAGGTTTTGGTGTCAAAGCCGAAGCCTCCTTCCTGGAATCTCATCTTTACTTCCTTTTGTTTAAGAATGAGATTATTCCCAGAATTGTACCTCTTTATCTATTTCTCTCTTCAGTTTGCAGCATTAAATAAAACAATACAATCCCTGATGTGGCCCAGAACAGAGATTTCTTCTTTTTTTATATTAGAGGAAATTAGTTTCTCTCAGTTCAAATATTGTTAGTAATATTTTTCTTTATGTCTACTTCTATGTAAAGTTATTTACACCATACTTCCTTAGAAGGTGACTATTTTATGTGAATGTCTTTATTCTAGGAATATAAGCCACGTTATGGCAAATTGTAATTTATTTGTTTTTCCACCTTTTATCTAGCACAGTAATATGCACATAGGAGGCACTCAACAAATATTTACTGATTTAAAGTTCTGTTATCTGCATTTACAAGAAGTTTAAACTTAACTCATATTTTGGTCATAATTTATAACTCATGGCATGGTTTTAGTATATTTTCTGAAAATATTAATGCACTGTGCTAGCATGAAAAAAGTAGCTAATAGAATTCTGCTTATCATTGAGATCTTTGTGTGGGACAGGAACAATTAAAGTTATCATTGAAAGAAGATAGATTAAAATAAGATGCAAGTCAAAAATAAAATATAGAGTGCAAAAGGATCTTACAAAGTTTTTTTTTTTTTCTTACAAAGTCTTGAACTATGTAAATAAAAAAGATTTTCTTGCTGGGCCTGTTACAGAAGAACTTAGAATACCTTTCAAAGATAGAGAAGGAAAAGGATTACCATACTGTGATAATTATAATAAAACTCATTATTCTGGAAATGCTATAGGCCAATGATATAAATAAACTAAGTTATATAGATAAATTAACTAATAGTAAATCCTTAATGGGTTGTTAAAGTAAATGAAAATGCTTTGTTGGATAGTCTTCACTGTTCACAGCATTTCTTTTTGCTACTGTTAGAGGCAGGATATTTGATTTAGGGGCAATTGATCTGACTTACTATACCATGTCATTTCTCCCCCAAATCTTAGGAATGCTGATATAACTTT
Organism: Cervus canadensis; assembly: GCF_019320065.1. Taxonomy (NCBI): domain Eukaryota; kingdom Metazoa; phylum Chordata; class Mammalia; order Artiodactyla; family Cervidae; genus Cervus; species Cervus canadensis. Next base: position 67,002,277 of record NC_057387.1, read on the forward strand.
GTAAATACTTGTTGTATACAAGATCCACACATTTTTAATTTGGTGGCTAGTCTTTATGTGTAAAATCAAGTCTATTTTCCACTACTAAATATTTATAGAAAATACATACACTCATTTCATAAGGAACATCTTAAGGGAGAGTAGAGGTAGAAGAAAATATTTCAAAATTATGCCTTTTCTTTTTAGTTTTAACTTTTGAGCTCATTGAAATGTGAAAAACTTATCATTCATATTTTTAGGTTTCTTTCTATCTTATAGAAAACCATGATTATTAGAATTCATGAGCACCTGAAAGCAAATCTGGAGCTCACTGTCCTCAAGGCAAAATGTAATGTTTGCTGACTATTGTTAAATAATGGTACACCTCAAGAGTTTTAACTGTATTTTTTTTCCATCTTTAAACTTTATTACCTGTATTTTTCTTCAGGGTAAAAAAAAATTATGGGTCAATTTTCACTGAAGTGGGCTGGATTTATGTATTCACCTCTCATCAGTGTCAAAGGAATTGTGCCCATCATTCCCTGGACAACAGGATGAAAACCTGTCTCTGATTGGACACTAGGGATATCAGCTGTACACACAAGATAAGTGTAAAGTTGAAAAGAGAAATACACTTAATAATCATTCAAGCCTGCATGTTTTAGCTATTTGAAACTTGCATAAAAATGTTCATGAAATTATTTACTTCCTCATGCAAGAAAGCTAATATTACCATTTTTAAATCCAGTAAAATGTACTAGCAAAAAAACACTGGCTTTGCAAAGACTGCGAATGCAAAACTTTTCAAGCTGTCCATCTTTTTATAATAAAAAGAAGCAAACTTAATAAAATAACCATTCTTTACCACTTACTTAAAATGAATTTTTATTTGTTCATGGTAAGAGAGAGTAGCTATTTCAGTGTATTTTAATATTGGTAAGAGAGAGTAGCTATTTCAGTATATTTTAATATTGGTCTAAGCTTTGAATGACAAAGATTTGTGTATTATGACTCATCTGGAAATTGATAGGACTGAATTTTCTCAAGTCAAATTCAGCACCATGACTTGGAAAATATTAATTATTGAATCACATTGCTGCTCACTGATCTATTAAGATATTTTTAGAGACATTCCATCTAAGCATGGATTTAGCTGATTATATCCATCTAGAAAGCCTGTGGAGACTCATGGTAAATTGCAGGCATTTCTTTATATTTAAGTTTTTGCTTTATAAATTATAATGATTTTGACAATACCTAATTTATTAGCTTAAGAACTGCAAATAAACCTGTTTGCTTTTGAAAGTCTTAGTAGCTACAGTTTTGAGCCATTTACCTAGCCACAGGAACATTTGACTTCATGTAAATAATAAACTTTTGAACCATGGCTGAAATATTTTCTACTGGAAATAAGAGCAGTAGGACTGAGGTTGTTTAGGAAGCTGTGCTGAATACATTGGGAAGTTGAATAGACTGAGATTTGTACTGAAGCTGTAGAACTTACAGGCTGGCAATTCAGGGTTAATTAAAGCACTTGGTTGAACCTTTCTATTTATCTGTCTCATGAGTGTGTGTACATATACTGTTTTACACACACACAAACATATGTAGACATATATATTATAAATCCTGACTATTATATAATCCACTTTTTGCTCAAAGCAGTCCCCGCAGTTCATTATATATCTATCTATCTATCTATATATATATATATATATAAAATTCAGAGGGACGAAGCATGATTATACTGCATTTAAAACATTTGTTTTAGTCCTTGGTATAGTAATAAACTCTTATGTGAAGCAACATTTACAAATATTCTGAATTCCTCAAATCAGTATATCACTGCCAGGTGCAGAAGGCTAAATCTTCAGTTCTAGAAAATATTATCCAAGCACGGGGTCGGTACCCGGCAGGCACACAACAAACATTTACCAAGTCAATTTAATATTTTATCAGTATGTATTTATAAAGCACATTTAAGTTGTATATAGTATGCTTAGCTCAGTTGTTAAGGAATCTGCCTGTTATGCAGTCAATTTAATATTTTATCAGTATGTATTTATAAAGCACATTTAAGTTGTATATAATATGCTTAGCTCAGTTGGTAAGGAATCTGCTTGTTATGCAGGAGAATAGGGTTCAATCCCTGGGTGGGGAAGATCCCCTGGAGAAGGAAGTGGCAACCCATTCCAGTATTCTTGCCAGGAGAATCCCATGGACAGAGGAACCTGGCAGGCAACAGCTGATGGGGTCGCAAGAGTCAGACACAACTTAGCTACTAAACAACCACCACTTTAAAACACAATTATATCTGGGAAAAAAAAAAATTAGAAGAGAAACTTGTACAGCATAAGAAAATAAATAAATAAATAAAATTTTTTTTAAAAATTGCAAAAAAACCCCACAATTATATCTGTGGCTACTATGTTAATTTATTGAGATCTTTATGGTAAATATAAACCCTTCCTCAGATTCTAAACCAATTTAAAGCTTTCTATAATGTTATGTTTGCTTAAGGTATCTAGGTTAAGGACTTCCCTTGTGGCTTTCAGCTGGTAAAGAATCCGCCTACAATGAGGGAGACCTGGGTTCGATTCCTGGGTTGGGAAGATCCCCTGGAGAAGGGAAAGGCTACCCGCTCCAGTATTCTGACCTGGAGAATTCCATGGACTGTATAGTCCATGGCGTCGCAAAGAGTCGCACACGACTGAGTGGTATAAGTTAAAGGAGAACAACCTAAACATCATAAAATATTGGTAGTCTCAATTTTTGCTCTTTTCTCCTTTTTTCATAAATGCAAACACTGTTCAAATATACCTAGGAATATATATTCTTGAGCTATGTATTTTACTGTTAATGAAAAAGTTTTTTTTTTTTCCTAAAAATATTATTTCATTGCCCATCATTAAATTTTACCACCAGCATGTTAGTGATCTCATTTGGGGGCTACTTAAGCAGTATTAACTTATATTACTAATGCATAGTATGTCTCTTTCACTTCAAAATGATTAGATTTAAAAATTATTTATTTACTAAATATTATTTTACCCAATTGAGTTAATACTTGGGGTTTAATAAAATGCAGATTTTTATCAAGAATGTGTTTAGCAGTCAGCCTGTGCTTTCTTCTATGCTTTTTCTCACTTTCAATATTTTTATCTTGCTTCTGATGTTTTCCATATCTATATAGAGGGTTAATCATTAAATCATGCCATATTTTGAGAAGTATAGAATTTAAATATTCACAAAATAAAAACTTTGTACCTTTGCCTAGCATGGTATCATGGATATAGCTGGCACTCAATACATATTTGTTGAAAAACTAATCAATTGTCTCAATTCTTTTTTGTTATTTGTGAATTGATACTGCAACAGAGGTTGAAGAATCCAGTCAAAGTGGTGCAGGGATATTGAGATAAGTAAACTATGGCCCCAGTTCTCAGAGAGAATAATGTCTTCTAGGGATGAAAAATGTACTTAACTATTATATAAGGTAGAATGCAATAAGTGCTCGAAAGATATGAAAAAATGATATTGATTATGTAAAGTTATACACTTTTTAAAATGTGATCCTTAGGTAAATCAGATACAGAATTATTTTCAATTACTACTATATAATAAATTGGCTACTAGACAATATAAAAATGTCTTAGAAAAAAAGGATTATGAATAGAATTGCATTGTCATGTAAATAGTAATTAATCAAACTTATTTCTGGAGAGATTTTTCAAAGAAGCATAAACCTGTATACTCTGAAATTTCTTCATGCCCTTTACTTCTGTTCTATAGTATCAATTATTATTATTGATGAACTACCACTGTATTCTCTGAACTTGAAATTATAACTTACTTTGAAATCTGGAAGCTTGCAACATCTCTTTTTACTGAGTTTTTAACAACTGCTGCTACCAAGCAGTTGCTATATTTCCAGTGTCATATAGCACACTTAAAAGAGTGGACCTCAATGATTTGCTCATTAGCACCTCTATACTTGGTAAGGATAGACCTTAGACTTTAATCATTCTTCAATTGAGGGAGCATAACTTCCTATGATGCTTTTTTCACGTGTTCTTTAACTGGATAATTGCAGCAAAATATAATTTCAGCCATTCTTATTTCTGTGGTCATTTTTTTGTATAGACGAGAAATGTTGCATTTCATTCTATATCTACCAGGTTTCTCCTGTATGTGTTTATCCAGGTCATCCTTTGTGAAATCTCTTCCCCATTTATCAAAAATATCATCACTTCATTTCTAGTCTTTTTTGTTAAGATAAAGTAAGATTGGGACCAAATATAAGGTAGTAGTAATTTTTCATCCAGCAGTTAAACCTGCTAGTTGCTTAAGGGGCTTATCTTAAAAAGTAACTTTTTCTCATAAAACTTTTATCTTAAATTATGCCCCTTGCTCAGTGGCTTTTCCTGTTAACTAACACTTATTCTTGAAAGCCAAGGTCAAGTGGAACCCGCCATGCATGGATCACTATGCATTAGCAAAGGTTGTGCTTGCTAAGTTAGTGATAGTATGTGTAGCCAAACACTAGAGCTAACAGTTATCATTCAGACAAAAGAGAACAACTTTTTAGTTTGGATTTTAGCATATTCCTAAAGTTTTCTGAGTATTATCTAGAATACCTAAGATCTGGATTAGCACTTTTAAAGATCATGTTTTGGCTGAGAAGAGGAAAGGCAACAGAAACAACAACAAATGGGGTAGGACACCAGGGGCTGGTATCTTGGCTGTGTTTCTGAAGGTTTTTAGAATCATCATTAAACTGGAGACTACTTACAATGAATAATATATAACATAGTCAAAGCAAATGCTTATTCAGGTATAGGATACTACAGATAGTATAGGCATAAATAGATAACATAACAATGAGTCTTCATTAACAATCTGCTTTAATCAAACACATAATTTCCTTTAAAGTCAAAGGACTCTTATTTGCATAATATATATTGTGAAAACAAAGCCAACAATCTTCAGAACACCTAACTACACTAAATTTAGAACTTAGACCACTAAGGATTGGAAATGAATCTTGATTTTCAGAGACAGAAAGTTTAACTTAAACTATTTACCCTTGATCTAGAAAGAAGATTGAGGAAATTGTTACCACTGTCACCGTTCTCGGGAAGGGGAATTAAATAGCTAGTACAGTCAGCCATCTGATATTTTGCAACCATGTACTTGTATGGTTTGTCAATTACAAGAAACTCCATGGATCCTCAGTTAATCTATTCTGATTTTCCTTAACCCTCTGAGTTTTTTTTCTCATTATAATTGAATGAGATTTATTCATATACAGATTATCTCTCCCTATTTTAATACTACTTACAGGTGATTTTTTTTCTTGGCTTCTCTACTCAGTATTATCAAGGAAGAACTCTTTCATTGTGATTTTTGTTCTCTGGCTTATTGTGATGTAGAAATCAAAAGAACAAGTACATAGAGAGATGTACCTGAATCATACATGTATGTGTGTATGTGTATATATATATATATACATATATATATATACATAATAATTGTTTTTACCAGATGGTTATGTTTTTCTGTGGGTAGCACATTGAGAAATGATAAAGTTAAAGAGCCTTCAGAAAATCTAGAGAGTCTCTGTTGATGTATGTGATAAAATGCTTAGAAGAAAGGAATAGGAGAATTGTAAAGAGTTGTTCAGTGAAATGCTTTGGAGTAGACATAGAGTAGGAAAAATTTCAGGAATTAAAGAACAGATTATTTTAAGTGTTACTTGGGTAGAGTCCTTTAAACAATATAAACTAGCAATTTAGGAAAAGGTCAGTTTTCATTTTAGTCCTAAAGAAAGACTATGCTGAAGAATTTTCAAACTATCGTACTGTTGCACTCATTTCACATACTAGCAAGGTAATGCTCAAAATCTTTCAAGCTAGGCTTTCACAATATGTGAACCGAGAACTTCCAGATGTTCAAGCTGGATTTAGAAAACGCAGAGGAACCATAGATCAAATTGCAAACATATGTTGAAGCATAGAAAAAGCAAGGGAAACACCATCCTCTTATGTTTCATTGACCATACAAAAGCCTTTGACTGTGTGGATCACAACAAACCATGGAAAATTCTTAAAGAGATGGAAATACCAGACCATGGTACCTGTTACCTGGACAATGTTACCTGTCTCCTGAGAAACTTATATGCAGGTCAAGAAGGAGAAGTTTAACTGGACATGGAACAATGGACTGGTTCAAAATCGGGAAAGCATTACGTTGAAGCTGTATATTGTCACCCTGCTTTTTTAACATCTATGCAGAGTAAATCATGTGAAATGCCAGGCTGGATGACTCACAATCTGGAATCAAGATTGCCAGGAGGAGTATCAACTTCACATATGCAGATGATATCACTCTCATGGCAGAAAGTGAAGAGGAATTAAAGAGCCTCTTGATGAGGTTGAAAGAGGGGAGTGAAAAAACCTGACTTAAAACTCAGCATTCAAACAACAAAAATCATGGTATCCAGTCCCATCACTTCATGGCAAATAGATGGGGAAAAAATGGAAGCAGTGACAGATTTTATTTTCTTGGGCTCCAAAGCCACTGTGGATGGCGACTGCAGCCATGAAATTAAAAGATGCTGCCTCCTTGGAAGAAAACCTATGAAAAACATAGCATATTAAAAAGCAGAGATTTCACTTTGCTGACAAATGTCCATCCAGTCATAGCTGTGGTTTTTCCAGTACTCATGTATGGGTATGAGAGTTGGACCATAAAGAAGGCTGAGTGCCAAAGAATTTATGCTTTTGAGTTGTGCTGCTGGAGGAGACTCTTGAGAGTCCCTTGGACTAAGAAGATCAAACCACTCAATCCTAAAGAAAATCAGCCCTGGATGTTCATTGGAAGGACTGATGCTGAAGCCAAAGCTGCAATACTTTGGCCACTGAAGTGAAGAGTCAGCTCATTGGAAAAGACCATGATGCTGGAAAAAATTGAGAGCTGGAGGAGAAGGGGACAGCAGAGGATAAGATGGTTGGATGGCATCATTGACTCAATGGACATAAGTTTGAGCAAGCAGTGGGAGACAGTGAAGCACAGGGAAGTCTGGCGTGCTGCAGTTCATGGGGTCACAAAGTGCTGAACATGATTTAGCAACTGAACAGCATTGTCTAGTTATTAGGCTATTTCCAAAAAATGGAGTTGGTATTATGTTAGCCAATGTTCCTAAACCTCCACTCATTGCTTCTAGCACTTCTCTTTAAAGCTATTCATTCCACATAATAACAAATAATTATTGAGTATGTGCTGAGTGCCAAGGGCCACTCTTTACTTTGAGTAAATAAGATAAGTGCGTAGTGCTTTGTGGACTAGATTCTAAGAAAAAATATATAATCTTAGTAAACAAATAAAATTGTGATAAATGTTATGAATTAAATAAGGTTCTGAGATAGAGAATAATAGGAGGATGCCTACTTCTCATAGGATTTTCACAAAATGTTTTTTTTTTCCTGAGGGGATAATATTTAAAATTAAGACATAAAGGATAAGAAGCTAGTCATGAAAAGTATAGGAAGGAGAGTATTCTAGGCAGAGAGAAGAGCTTACACAAGGAACTAAGGCATGCAGTAGCTTGTTTTAGCTGGATTAGGTTCAAGGGACTGAGTGAAATCCACATGGTAGGAGTATAATTAACCAAGTTGAGTAACACAAGATAGTTTGATTGTGTATTTGAGGGCCATATTTTACTGAGTTTTTGTGTCTCATAATAAGGATTTGGACATAGTAAGGACCTTGGACAGCCATTATGGGATTTTAAAGCCAAAGAAAAACAATGATCAGAGTTACCTTTTGACAAATGTAAATATATCTTGTGAGAGCAAGGTTATGGCAGAGACCAATAGGAAACCATTGATATTTCTGTTTGGAAGAGATGATTATAGATTATACTAGAGAAGTGAAGTGAAATCAGAGAGAAGCAAACATTTGAAATAGATTTAGAAAGTAGAATTGCCAAGATATGCTGATGACTTAAAGTGTTTCAGAAAAAGGATAAAATAGAGATGAAATTCTAAATTTCTATGATTTGAATAAGAATGATATCCTTTTAGAAGATAAGGAAGATGGAAGTTGGAGGACATGAGAAGCCTGAATCTCTATTACCTCTTCTCTATACTTATGCATAGCTTATTTATGTAGGTCTTATTTTAAAAATAGTTCAGTAGGTAGGCTCCTTTCTTTTCATATTCCAGGGTATCTTTAATCATCTGAAAATCTGTTGCCCTGACCTGACGTAGTACTTCAGCTATGGTCTGATCAGAAATTAATATGGTAAGACTGTAACTTCCTTCATTCTAGATAGAATGCTTAATACAACATAAAAGTCATGACACATTACACTTTTACTATAGTCTTAGTTAAAATATTTTTTATCATTCATGTTTTCAATAATATTATTTTAGTGATTAAATGTATTTTCCCAACTACAATATCTATTCCTATTAAAATTCATCTATTCCAATTTGACCCATTGCTCCATCTATCTGTAATCTTTTAAATTTGTCTGATCTTAACTGATTTTGTTCTTTTACCACCTCCTTTGAAAATTTGATAAGAATTTTCCTTGTAGTTTTGTTCACATCATTCAGATAAGTATTGATCAGCATAGGGCTAAGAAGTTGTCCATGTATCATGACATTAGAGAGCTCCCTTCATTTTATTAATCCTTACTCTTTTCCATATGATAACCCAACATCTCTGATCTGTACCTAATCATATTATCTTTCCACAAAGTAGTAAAAGTATTTATCAAACGTTGCTGAAATTCAGGTCTGTTTTATCAAGTGTATTTGAACCTGATTCTGACTCTGTTAAAAATAAAATTATACCTGACGTAATTAGTTTGTTTTTACTATATACTGCTCCTTGGTGATTATTTCTTTTCTAAATGCTACCAAAAATCCTTAAAATATTTCCCTAAGTTATTGAAGACCAGTGTTAAGGTTAAGGCACTTTAGTTAATAGAATATCCTTTCAGTTATTGAAAACAAGATACTTATTAGATTATCTCCAGTGGTATCATGACTTGTTTTCTCTGTGATTTTGAAGATCAGTCAATAAATGGGTACATCTTTCCTTTTTTTAATTGCAGTATATAAAACAAAAATCCAATTTTCTTTATATTGACAGCTTATATAAGTCTCAGTTCATTTGAAGTTTTAGACTCTGATCATCTTTCTATAGATTTGTTTCACATCACATATGCACCCTATATCATGGATTCTTCTTTTACAAAATCCAAGGAAGGGGAAATGATTTTAAATGATGACAAACAGTGATATGTGAATTATATATGAAAAAGGATAAGGGGGCAAACCAATATATATATATTGACTCGACTTAAGGGCTTTAAAATTTCATGATTCTGCAAATAAACTTTATTTGTGATAGAGTTTGGATACTCAGATTTGACAAATACATAAATTTAAAATTTTTTTCCTATTCTTCTGGAGGGGTAAAGGGATAAGTACTAGTAGAAAAAGAATTGTTGAATGTACCATTTCATTCTACATTAATTATTTTCTTATAAGGAGAATATAAGTGTGAGATCTTGAAGAAAGAAACAGTCTATCACTGAATTAGAATTTGAATTGATTTTTAACGTATGATGAATTACATTGTTAAGAGGGAGAGATAGAACATGGTTACCAAAATAGAGCAAAATTCATAGAAGTAAAAGGATACAAGAATGATAATATGGCATGAGGAAGATTGATGGACAAATTTGAGATTGAAAAAGCCTTTGAAATTGATTGTTAAGATTTGGTGGCAAAACAGTAGTCTACATTTTTCTGTCATACTTTGTTTAATGGAAAGAATTGAGCCCTAATGAAAATAGAAACAGCATTCCTTAAAATATTGCCATTCTTTGATAATGTGTTACTGTGTATTACTATAATTATTCTTGATAACCTTAAGAAAAACTTCTAAATATAGAGAGAATAGGTGAGCTCAAAAGTAGCTACCTATTTGTCTTTCTAGCAAAAAATAGTACTTTTGTCATGTAAGAACTTAAAGTAGTGTTGTATAAAAGTTATTAGGGAAGGAATTTTTAGAGCAGAATGAAAATTGAGATTCATTCCAGGACCAGATAATACCGAGTACCTAACACAAACATTAAAAAAAAATTCCTTGCATAATGAGTCACTGCATAGAGACTGTGTTTTCAAAAAATAATTTAGAGGACATATAAAATTTAAAAGATAAAAATAAATTCAAGGATATTTAATTAAATATGTCTGTTATATGGTACAGAAATTTGTTCATAAAATTGTGAATACAGGGGACTAGGACACATATCCAAGTGTTCCTTCTAAATTGTAGAGTAAAAGAAGTTTTGACAACTGGACAGTTAAGGCAAGGGGACTATGAAAAAAATCTGTTTAAAAATTCTATCACTGATCATATGTTAGAGAATTTTTGTGAGTTTTCTCCCCTTGGATGAAGGTACTGCTATTCCCAAGAACTAGAAATAAGTACTAAAAGGTTTAGAGGAAAGATATGACAACAAATCTCTTGAGTATGTTGTGTCTGTGAGATTTCCCAGGGCAAAAGAGCTCAGTTAATAATAGTTATAAGTATTACATAAATTAATATCTATAAAGAATGTAAAATAATAGCAAATATGATAAACACTATACAAGTATTCAATAAACAAATATACAGAACCAAATCTCAGAAAAGAGATCTACCTGAGGACACATACATATATATATGTGTGTGTGTGTGTGTAAATATATATATTTACAAATTCACAAATATATTTACAAATTACAAATATATTTATGATTCACAAACACACACACACACACTCATATATATATATATATATGTCAAATCAAAATTTAGACCAGTGAATCGTCAACATTTAGACCAGTGGTTCTCATCAAGGAAAGCGTAATATCCTGGGAAGGATTTTTCAAATACAAGCATATGTCCCTTCCTAAAATTTTGATTTTTTTTCCTGTAGCAGTGTGTTAGTCGCCTACGAATGTCTGTCCTTCTCTTCTTTTTTGGTAACAGACCCTCCATTTTACTCCAGGAAGTAAAGTCCATAGCACAAAGGCTGCATTTCTTGCCCTCTCAAGTTTTAGCTGTGGGAAGTCAATGAGACGTGAACAGAAGTTATTGGAAGGGCCTCTAGGAAAGTTCCTTAAGACAACATGGCCTGTGCCCTTTTATCATTTTATCCTTTCTTCCATCTTGCTGACTGAAGTATAGATATGACATTTGATGCTCAAGTAGTTATCTGTACCAATCATGAATGGACTGTGAAGAAAGAGATAACACAGTATCAATTATTAAATCATTCCCAACCACTTTACAGGGATTGTATAGTTTACATCTGAGAGTGCCTCTGCTCTCCACAGAGCTCCTTATCAATATGCTACTTATTATCCTTTCCACACATACTCTTAAGGCTTGTGGTAATTCTGGCCCCATTTATTTCTTCCTGTTTTACTGTCTTTTAGTGTTCTGTGAAATAATTTTGTCCCTTCTTTCTTAGAATCTTCCTTCAGGCTTTCTGAAGGACAGCGTCTTGTTTCTTTTGTTTATTCTTATTTCTTCTCCCTTCGGATTCCTTTGTCATGTCATCCTCCTGACAGATCCCCTTCCCCTTCCCCTCAGACTCTCTTAGAACATTGTCTTAAGTATATCGTCAGCTCTTAATAGGAGGGCTGTTTATCAGAATCATACATAATGGAACTCTTTTCATCTTTTCTAAACTCTGCCTACCTCACAGGTTTTGCTGTTGTTTTTTAAAATAAAAGTAAATCATGATAATGTACTATATAATATATGTGAGAGTTCTTTGAGAACTCTAAAACATATATGACATATTATCATTGTTGTCATTGCTTTTATTTTGTTTCCACAGAGTATATATTCTCCTGTTGATTTAAAATATTCTACTGAACAGAGAAAACTTGTTTCTTCTATTTTACATGAATTAAAAACAAGAAAACCAAGATATCTCATTCAAAAAGGTTAGTTATATGAATTTTTAAATTATATTTAATGAACATATTTTGATGAAGAGTAATTATATTTGTTAAACATTGGGCATGCTAATTTGAACTATAAATATGGCTCCATGAAATATATGTTGAGACTTCTAAATAAAATATCGATATCTCATTTAATAATTTATAAATATATATATATATATTTATATATATCAGAAAGTTGTTTAATGGATATGAAAGCCCTGATTTTGACTAGAAATTGGGAATTAGAAATAAGTATTATCAAGAAGGGCTCCATCAGTGAATCAGCAGTAAAGAATCTACCTACAATGCAGGAGACGCAGGAGATGTAGATTTGATCCCTGGGTCAGGAAGGTCCCCTAAAGGAGGGCATGGCAACCCATGTCAGTATTCTTGCCAGGAAAATCCCATGGAAGAGGAGCCTGGCAGACTACAGTCTGTGGGGTTGCAAAGAGTCAGACACACTGACCAACTGAACACACACACACACACACACACACACACACATATTAGCAAGAACCATATTGAATCTTTTTGTTACTGTATGACTGTGTCAGCATGGTACATCCTTCAGGAAATCTGTCAATTAGCAGATTAATATAAATCATTTAAATTAAAAATGATATAAAATGTCTTTCAGACTTTGAAGATAATTCTTATTACACAAAAAATTTTATGTTAATAACATTTTGGTCATCATATCTGTGCATGCATGCTAAGTTGCCTCAATCATGTCTGACTCTTTGCAACCGTGTGGACGTGGCCCACCAGGCTTCTCTGTCCGTGGATTCTCCAGACAAGAATACTGGAGTGGGTTGCCATGCCATCGTCTAGTGGATCTTCCCAACCCAGGGATCGAACTCACATCTCTTATGTCTCCTGCATTAGCAAGTGAGTTCTTTACCCCTAGTGCCACCATCATATGTGTACTTGTTTTTATTTTATTTTTTCAGAATTTCTTTTGGTAAAATATTGTATTCTAAGCAGATGACGTTATTGTCTTTATCTCTCTCTTTCACAGAAAACTAATAAAACCAGTCTATAAAATAATTTGAAGGTCTTATAATTTTTCTCAAAGTTTCTCTTCAGTTCAGTTCAGCCGCTGAGTTGTGTCTGACTCTTTGAGACCCCATGGATTGCAGCACGCCAGGCTTCCCTGCAACCACTCCAGGGATTTACTCAACTGTAATCCCTATTTACCAACTACCAGGGTTTACACAAACTCATGTCAACTGAGTCTGTGAAGCCATCCAACCATCCCATCCTCTGTCATCCCCTTCTCCTCCCACCTTCAGTCTTTCATCAGGGTCTTTTCAAATGAGTCATCTCTTCTCATCAGTGGCCAAAGTATTGGACCTTCAGCTTCAACATCAATTCTTACAGTGAACACTCAGGATTGATCTCCTTTAGGATGGACTGGTTGGATCTCCTTGCAGTTCAAGGGACTCACAAGAGTCTTCTCCAACACCACAGTTCAAAAGCATCAATTCTTCAGTGCTCAGCTTTCTTTATATTCCAACTCTCACATCCACACATGACTACTGGGAAAACCATTACTTTGACTAGATGAACCTTTATAGGCAAAGTAATGTCTCTGCTTTTTAATATGCTATCTAGGTTGGTCATAACTTTCCTGCCAAGGAGTAAGCATCTTTAATTTCATGGCTGCAATCACCATCTGCAGTGATTTTGGAGCCCCCAAAAATAAAGTGTGCCACTGTTTCCACTGTTTCCCCATCTATTTGCCATGAAGTAATAGGACTGGATGCCATGATCTTAGTTTTCTAAAACTTGAGCTTTAAACCAGCTTTTTCACTCTCCTATTTCACTTTCATCAAGAGACTCTTTAGTTCTTCACTTTCTGTCATAAGGCAGTTGTCACCTTCATATCTGAGGTTATTGATATTTCTCCTGGCAATCTTGATTCCAGCCTGTGCTTTATCCAGCCCAGTATGTCTCATGATGTACTCTGCATATAAGTTAAATAAGCAGGTGACAATATATAGCCTTAATGTACTTCTTTTCCTATTTGGAATCAGTCTGTTGTTCCATGTCCAGCTGTAACTGTTGCTTCCTGACCTGCATACAGATTTCTTAAGAGGCAGATCAGGTGGTCTCGTAGTCCCATCTCTTGAAGATGGTCATCTGAGTTAAATTCACCCATTCCAGCCCATTTTAGTTTGCTGATTCCTAAAATGTCAGCGTTCACTCTTGCCTTCTCCTATTTGACCATTTCCAATTTTCTCTTAAACCGTTTAAAAATTATGATAAGAACACTTAGCATTAGGCTTACCCTCTTAACAGATTTTTTAATTGCACAATACATTTAGGTATAGGCACAGCGGATCCTTCTGACCTTTCCATCTTGTATAACTGGATATGTATAATATCTAAACGACAGCTCCCCATTTTTCCCTCCCTGCATCCTTTTAATTCTTAAATATTTGATTCTTTTTCTTTTTAAAAATTCGTGGTGGTATCTTTATCCTTACTGAATTTTTGTCTTCTGTGTACGTGAACTCGTCAAATTCTACCAGATTCTTATTTGTCAGTGGCTTTGTTATTTCATCACTTCTCTATTAAGTTCATGTACTTTATATATTTCCTAAAACTCTGCATCTTTTATTTGAAAGTAATGTTATTTTAATCCAATTATTTGACTCCTAGGTTTACAAACCAAAATGAAATTAAGGAAATACAGTAGTCCCATGCTCCATACCCTCCACTCACTTTTGTTGCTTCCCTAGAGCAATAATCCTTTAATAATTTTTGAATACTCTTCTGTTACTTACTTTTATATTTCCAAGTAATATATTTATTGTTAGAATTTCTTTTTTAATTTTAGATTTTATATGCAATTTCTACTGTGAAAGATGGAGATTTAATTATTTATAAATTCCCCCTAATACACATTCTTAACATGTCCCCTCCCCTTTTCTCCCAATAAAATTATATTATCACTATTTGGGGATTAATTAATAATTAACATTTTAATTATTATGGCTATATAAATAACTACTTACAGCTGAGTCACACAGTATACGAGGCTATGTTTGCCTTATACTATTATTTAAAAACTTGTTTGGAAACCTCATAAGAGTCAGCTCTCACCAAGCACTTCCATACTTATATATTTTTTCAATATACTTCTGCTTGAGACCTTAATTTGCTAATTTAATCAGGACTACTTGCTTTCTAAACTTGTTTTTAACAGCTGTCATCTTGGTACATCACTTCATCTTGGTACATTCATTCAGTACTGTGATCCTGAGAATTCATTTGTCTCATATACTGTGTTATGACCTGTTTCCAGGGTTCTATATCTTTTTTCTTGGTTTATTTTCTTATATTACTACAATACTTTCTTACTAGTTTACAGAGAAATTATGCATTAGAAGTAATTTTTTTTTAAAAAACTTAAAAGCCTAAGCATATTTTTATGCTACATATATATTTAATTGATGATTTAACTGTGCAGAATCGTCATAGTTTTCTCAGAATTGCTTCATTGTCTTCTAGCTTCCAGTGTTACCTTTGAGAAATCCATTGCCATGTAATTCTCATTCTGATGTGTGTGAACTTCTGTGTGTTGTTTTGTCTACTGACTAGAAACATTTAGCAGTTTATCTCTGTACCAAGTATTTTGCAATTTCACAGTGATTTGGCTCAGATATTTGTTTGCTTGTGAAGATTTTCTTTTGATTCAATTTATTGTGACTTTTCAATCTGAAAATTTATATCCCTCATTTGTCAGTATTTCTCTTGTCTTATTTTTAAGGTAATGCATATATTAAACATAACACAGAACATACCATTGTAACCATCTTAACTGTACATTAAGCATATTTATATTGTTGTACAACCATCATGACCATCCATCTGCAGGAGCTTTTTATAAACTCTTTTCAACTGGAATGCTATACCCATTGAACACTAATTTCCAGTCCTCCCATCCTCTCATTTTCTGGAAATCACCATTCTGCCTTCTGTCTCTAGAATTATTATGAGTGTGATTACTACAGATATTTTTATATAAGTGGAATTATACAACATTTGCCCTTTATTTACTGGCTTATTTTAATTAGCATAATATCTTTAAAGTTCACCCATGTTGTAACAAAATTGCTTTCCTTTTAAGGTTGAATAATTTTCCATTATAACTAGGTACCATGTTTTTATCCATTCATTTATCAGTTGGCACTTGCTTTGCTTCTACCTCTTAGCTATTGTGAATAATGCTGTTACTAACGTGGGTGTACAGATATCTCTTTGAGACCCTGTTTTCATTTGTTTTGGGTGTATACCCAGAAGTGAAATTTCTGGATGATATAATTTTATTTTTATTTTTTTGAGGAACTACCATATACTTTTTTCCACAATGATTATACCACTCTACAATCTCAATATTAGTGCACAAGAATTCCAATTTCTCCACATCCTGACCAACAGATGTTATTTTTTGTTGCTGTTGTTACTGCCATCCTAGTGATTGGGAGGCCATATCTCATTGTGGTTTTGATTTGCATGTCCATAATCATTAGTGATGTTGAGCATTTTTATTGTGTTTATTTATTATTTATGTATCACCTTTGGGAAAATATCTATTCACATCATTTGCCCATTTCCTCATTGGTTTGTTTGATATTTGTTGTTGAGTTGTATGATTTATTTATATATATATATCACAAGCTGGAATCAAGATTGCTGGGAGAAATATCAATAACCTCAGATATGCAGATGATACCACCCTTATGGCAGAAAGTAAAGAGGAACTAAAAGGCCTCTTGATGAAAGTGAAAGAGGAGAGTGAAAAAGTTGGCATAAAGCTTAACATTCAGAAAACTAAGGTCATGGCATCTGGTCCCATTACTTCATGGGAAATAGATGGGGAAACAGTGGAAAAAGTGTCAGACTTTATTTTTTTGGACTCCAAAATCACTGTGGATAGTGATTGCAGCCATGAAATTAAAAGATGCTTACTCCTTGGAAGGAAAGTTATGACCAACCTAGATAGCATATTAAAAAGCAGAGACATTACTTTGCCAACAAAGGCCCGTCTAGTCAAGGCTATGGTTTATCCAGTGGTCATGCATGGATGTGAGAGTTGGACTAGAAAGAAAGCTGAGTGCCGAAGAATTCATGCTTTTGACCTGTGATGTTGGAGAAGACTCTTGAGAGTCTCTTGGACTGTGAAGAGATCCAACCAGTCCATCCTAAAGGAGATCAGTCTTGGGTGTTCATTGGAAGGATCGATGCTGACGCTGAAACTCCAGTACTTTGGCCACCTCATGCGAAGAATTGACTCATTGGAAAAGACCCTGATGCTGGGAGGGATTGGAGGCAGGAGGAGAAGGGGATGAAAGAGGATGAGATGGCTGGATGGCATCACCAACTCAATGGGTATGAGTTTGAGTAAACTCCAGGAGTTGATAATGGACAGGGAGGCCTGGCATGCTGCGATTCATGGGGTCGCAAAGAGTCAGACACGACTGAGTGACTGAACTGAACTGAATATATATATATATATACATATATATATATATAATATTCTAAATGTCAATCCCTTATCAGATATGTGATATGCAAATATTTTCTCCCATATTGTGGATTGCCTTTCTTTTTTTGATGCACAAAATTTTAATGGAGTTGAGGTATTTAGGTTCTTCTGGAATATAATTATTTTGCAATGTTATGTTAGTTTCTGCTGTGCAGCAGTGTGAACTAGCTGTACGTATACATATATCCTCTCCCTGAGCTATTTGTTTTTGTGTGTGTTGTATGTGCTTTTGGTGTTTTAACAAAGAAATCATTCAAAATCCTGTCATGAAGTTTTTTGCCCTGTGTCTTCCCTTAAGAGTTTTATAGTTTTAGTCCTTATATTTAGACTGTTGATCCATTTGGGGTTAATTTTTGCATACGATGCAAAGTAAGGGTCCGATTTCACTTTTTTACATATGGAATGCAGTTTTCCCAACATTTTTTGAAAAGGTTGTCCTTTCCTCATTGAATGGTTTTGATACCCATGTTGAAAGTAATTTGACCATACATGCAGGAGTTTACATCTGGGCTCTTATTCTGTTCCCCTTGATTTATATGTCTGTCTTTATATCAGAGCCATGCTGTTTTGATTACTAAAGCTTTGCAGTAAGTTTTAAAATGGGGGGTTATGTGTGAGAACAAGTGGATTTTTATATGGATTGCATTGAATTTGTAGATTACTTTAAATAGTAGTCTAACAATATTAAGTCTTCAAGTTCATAAACACAGGATGTCTTTCCACTTACTTGTGTCATCTTTCATTTCTCAACA
The DNA here is from genome assembly GCF_019320065.1 of Cervus canadensis. Lineage (NCBI taxonomy): Eukaryota > Metazoa > Chordata > Mammalia > Artiodactyla > Cervidae > Cervus > Cervus canadensis. The sequence goes on from NC_057387.1 coordinate 67,020,585, forward strand.
ATGCATTAAGGTTTCAATGTACAATTTTCTCACCTCTTTGGTTAAGTTTATGTATGGTAGTCTTCTTGATACAATTATAAATGGAATTATTTTCTTAATTTTCTTTTTGGATTCTTTGAGAATGTGTAGAAAAACAAAAGATACTTGTGTATTGGCTTTGTAGTCTGTAACTTTGCTGAATTTGTCTATTAATTCTGACAGGATTTGGGGCATGTCAGAGTGTATGTGTGTATTTAAAATTTTCAAGATTCATAGAGGTATGAATCTTGGTATGAAGAGAGATAATTTTATTTCTACCTTTCTAATTTGCATGTCTATTAATTCATTTTCTTGCCTAAATGGTCTGGCTAGGACTTCCAGTACTATATTAAATAAAAGGGACAAAAGTAGGCATCCTTGTCTTACTCATGATCTTAGAGGAAAATTTTTTCAGTATTTCATATTGAATGTGATGTGTTATTTTCTTGTTATTTTCAGTTGCTAAGTTTTGTCTGACTCTTTTGTGACTCAGTGGACTGTAGCACATCAGTCCATATTTGTCCATAGGATTTCCCAGGCAAGAATACTGGGGTGCGTGGATTTTTCCTTCTCCAGGGGATCTTCCAACCTAGGAGTCAAATCGCTTCTCCTGCATTGGCAGGTGGATTCTTCACCACTGAGTCGCCAGGGAAGCCCTTGTTATTTTCCCATATGATGTAAATTATGTTGAAGTTTGTGCATGGATGCATGTTCAGTCATGTCCCACTGTTTGTGATCCCATGAAATATAGCCCACCAGACTCCACTGTCCATGAGATTTTTCAGGAAAGAATACTGGAGTGGGTGGCTATTTCCTTCTCCAGCTGATCTTCCCAACCCAGGGATCAAACCTGCATCTCCTACTTTAACAGGTGGATTCTTTACCACTGAGCCAACAGGGAAGACCTTGTTATTACCCTTAGTTCAGTTCAGTCACTCAGTCATGTCCAACTCTTTGTGACCCCATGGACTGCAGCCTACCAGGCTCCTCCATCCATGGGATTTTCCAGGCAAGAGTACTGGAGTGGGGTGCCATTGCCTTCTCTGGTTATTTTCCTATACTAACTTAATTATGTTGAGGTGTGTGCATATATGTGTTCTCAGTGATGTCCGCCACTTTGTGACCCCATGGACTGTAGCCCACCAGGCTCCTCTGTCTGTGGGATTTTTCAGGCAAGAATACTGGAGTGGGTTTCTTCCTCCAGGGGATATTCCCAACCCAGGAATAGAACCCAACTCTTGTGTGTCTCCTGCATTGACAGACAGATTCTTTATCACTGCGCCACTTAGCAAGCAAGGTAGTTTCCTTCTGTTCCCTGTTTGATGGGTACTTTTTATCTTCTAAGTTTGTTGAATTTTGCCATTTTTTATCCTGCATTGATTGAGATAATTGCATTTTTTTAATTCATTCTGTTAATGTATATTACATTGATTTTCTTATATTGTACTATTTTTTGCATTTCAAGAATAATTGCCACTTGGTCTTGGTGTGTAATATTTTTAATATGCTGTTTAATTGAATTTTCTAGTATTTTGTTGAGGATTTTTATATCAATATTCATAAAATATATTCATTTTCATTATTTATAGTTTCTTTGTCTGGCTTCGGTGTCAAGCTAATATAACCTCGTAGGAGTTAGGAGATAATCCTTCTGCTTCAATTTTTTGGAAGAATTTGAGAAGTTTTCTTGTTCATTCTTCTTTACTAAGGGAGCCATCTGGTCATCAGCTTTCTTTGGGAAAAGGTTGGGAAGTCTTTGATTATTATTCAATCTCCTTATGAATTATAGATCCATTTAGAATTTCTGTTTCTTCATGATTCAGTGTTTGTAGATGCATATTTCTAGGCATTTGACCATTTCTTCTAAGTTTTCCAATTTATTTGAATATAACTGTATATTGTACTCATAATATTTTTTATTTTTGTAATATTGATTAGTTCTCTTTGATTTATGGTTTTAGCTATTTGATCCTTATCTATGTTTTTCGCTTTGTCTTTCTAGATAAAGTTTTGCCAATTTTGTTTACCTTGTTGAAGAAGCAAATCCTGTTTTCAGTGTTTTTTCTGTTGTTTTTATAATTCTGTTTTTTTATTTCTATGCTAGTATTTATTATTTCCTTTTTTCTCCTAGCTTTGAGTTTAGTTCATTCTTCTTTTTCTAATTCCATAAGCTATATAGTTTGTTTACTTGTAATCTTTCTTCTTCTGTAATGTGATCACTTACAGCCATATCCTTGCTTCTTGGCACTGATTTTGCTGAATCCCATAAGTTTCAGTATACTGTGTGTGCATTTTTCTTTGCCTCAAGATATTTTATACTTTCCATTGTGATTTCTTCTCTGACTTATTGGCTCTTTAAGAGTGTGCCATTTAACTTTCACAGATTTATGAATTTTCCATTTTTCCTTATGCTGTTGATTTTTTCATTCCCTTATGATTTCAAAATACATTTGGTATGATTTCAGTATTTTAAAATTTTTTAAAACTTGTCTTATGGCCTAACATATTGTGTATCCTGGATTACGTCCCATATACACTTGAGAAAAATGTATATTCTGCTGTGGTTGATCGAGTGTTTTGCATATGTCTTTTAGGTCCAATTGATCTATAGTTTTGTTTGAATCTTCTGTTTACTTTTTGATCTCTCTGTTGTTCTATCCTGTATTGAAAGCAAGGCACTGAAGTCTCCTACCATTTATTGCAGAGATGTTTAAGTCTGCTTTCAATTATGTAAATGTTTGCATCATATATTTTGTGCATCTGAAGTTTGACACGTGTGTTCATCATTATTATGTTTTCTTGGTTAACTCACCCTTTTTTATGTAATGCCTTTATTTTGTTCTATAACGTCTTTATTATATAATGTCTTTCATGTCTTTATTTTATTATAGAATATCCTTACTCAAGGTCTACTGGTTAAGTGTTAATTTTGTCCAAAATTTACCTTCACAGAAACATCTGGAATAATGTGTGACCAAACATCTGAGTACCATGGCCTAAATTGTCACATAAAATTGACTATCAAATGTAGTTTTACTAAATATAAAATTCTCAGTGGACACCTTTTTTTTTTTAATTTCAGCATTTTAAATATATTATCCCACTGCCTTCTCGATTGTAAAGTTTCTGCTGATGCATCTGCTATTGTCTTATTGAAAATCCTTTGTATGTGATGAGTCACTTTCTCTTTTGGCTTTCAAATTTCTCACCTCGTTTGAGACTTTTGACAGTTTTTTTATTCTGTCTTTCAATATGAGTCTCATTTTGTTTATCTTCCTTGGCATTCATAGAGCTTCTTTGATTTGCAAATTCATATATTTCCTCAAATTTGGGAGTTCAGCCAATTTTTCTTCAAACAACCTTTCTGCTCCTTTCTCTCTTCTCTTTCTGGGAGTTCCATAATGAATATATTAGAACATTTTATGGGATTTGTTAAGTTTCTTAGTCTCTGTTCACTTATCTTCGTTCTCTTTTCATTTTGTTCCTCAGGTTCAATTATTTCAAATGACGTCTTTAAATTTTGCTGATTCTGCTTTCTTTTTTAAAGGTCTATTTTTGAACCCTTCTTGTGAACTGTTTGGGCTTTCCTGCTGGCTTTAGATGGTAAAGAGTCCACCTGCAAAAGAAAAAAAAGAGTCCACCTGCAATGCAGGAGACCTGAGTTCAGTCCCTGGGGTGGGAAGATTCCCTGGAGAAGGGACTGGCAATGCACTCCCGTGTTCTTGCCTGGGGATTCCCCATGTACAGAGGAGCCTGGCGGGCTATAGTCCACAGGCTTACAAAGAGTCAGACACGAGTGAATGACTAAGCACTGCACAGTAAACTTTTCAATTTGGTGGTTTTATTTTTCTGCCCCACCCCCAATTCTGTTTCTTTGATTATTTCTATGCCTTCATTGATATTTTATTCATCGATTGTTTTCCTTATTTCATTTTGTTCTTTGTCTATATTTTCCTTCATATCTTTGAGCAAATTTTAAAAGCGTTGTTTTAAAACTTTTGTTCAATAAAGCTCATATGAATGTTTCTTTGGGGAAAGTTTCTGGGTATTTATTTTTTGTCCTTTGAAAGGGCCTTGTTTCCCTATTTCCTTTGTATGCCTTGTTGAAAATATGACATTTGTAAAATAGTCACATGTTCCAGTCTTTGCAGACTTGCATGGAAATCTCTTACTAGTTGCTGCTGCTGCTGCTAAGTCGCTTCAGTCATGTCCGACTCTGTGCGACGCCATAGACGGCAGCCTACCAGGCTCCTCCGTCCACGGGATTTTCCAGGCAAGAGTACTGGAGTGGGTTGCCATTGCCTTCTCCCTCTTACTAGTTAGTGAACCCCTTAAACTTGTGTTTAACCCAAGGTGAATATACTTAAGGTTTTCTTGGGACTTTTCTGGACATGCATCCTGTCTGGGTCAGTGTATCGCACCTCTCCCACCCTTTTCCCTTTGGTAACCTTAAGTTTGTTTTCTATGTCTGTGAGTCTATTTCCGTTTCCTAAATAGGTTCATTTGTGTCATATTTTTAGATTCCATGTATAAGTGATATCATTTGCCGTTTGTCTTTCTTTGACTGGCTTGCTTCACTTATGATAATCTCTAGGTCCATCCATTTTGCTACAAATCACATTATTTTATTCTTTTTTATGACTTAGTAATATTATATTATATGTAATATTATATATATATATATGTATGTGTACATATATATAATATACATGCCACATCTACTTTTCAATTTATCTGTTGATGGACACTTAAGTTACTTCCATGTCATGACAATTTTAAATAGTACTTTGATGAACATTGGGTTGGATGTATCTTTTCAGATTATGTCTTTCTCCAGATATATGCCTAGGAGTGGGATTGTGGGATCATATAGTAGCTCTATCTTTAGTTTATTAAGGATCTTCCATACTATTCATAGTGGTTTTACCAGTTTACATTCCCATCAACAATGTGGTGGTTGTTTTTTTGCCACAGCATCTTCAACATTTATTATTTATAGACTGTTTTATGTTGGCTATTCTGACTGGTGTGAGATTATACCTCATTGTAGTTTTGATTTGACCTTCTCTAATAATTGGCAATGTTGAATATCTTTTTAGGTACTGTATGGCCATCTGTATGTCCTCTTTGGAGAAGTGTCTATTCAGATCTTCTACCCATTTTTTTTGCACTCTAATCCTAGGTTTATTCACCACAATTATTTTATTCTACACAACTAAATGGAAATGGAAACACAGCATTATCTAAAATGCTGCAAAGTTAAAAAACTCAAAACAGAAAATTAATAATACTGACTGTACAAGAAAAGTCAGAAAAGAATGTACATGTTGCCAAGGTAACCTGCACAACCACCATGAATACCAAAACAACAGGGGGTTTTGTGATGACCTATCAGAGCTGGTTTTCAACTTACTCACCATTTCAGAAAGAAAAGGAAATGTGGGTGTGTTTGTGTGCACACATGTGTATACACATGAGTACATGTGAAAAGAATCATTTTGGGCAGATAACAGGCAGTATTTGACCCTAGAGATCGGAGGACTCCAGCAGGGAAACAGGGCCAGGCTAACAGGAAAGGCAGTTGTGTAAAAGTATTCCCTTTCCTGTAGGACTTGGCAGGCCAGCAGGTTAGGGCCTGACCAGACCACCAGAGGGGTCCCAGATCATCTGTGGAATGGCAAAACAAGCTCCCACCTGGAGCTGTTAACACGACTTGAAGCCCTCTGTTCATCCCTGCTGACTTTGCCACTAAACTGACTCTTAGGACCTAGAAGTGTGGAATCTTACTAGCCAGAAAACTAGAGGTCATCCTTATAAGCATGACCCCAAACCAACAAGATGCCTGCAACCCGAAGCATGCTGACAGAGGAAATATCTCAGTTGGTTGCTTCACCTTCGAAGCCTGCCCCCAAGTGAGGGATTTCTTTCCTGGCAATACTCCTTTGGCTAGAAAAGTGACAAGAGTGTGTTGGATGGAATACAAGTCACAGGGGCAGGACTTCAGTGGCCCTGCTTATAGGGAAGAGTCGGAGCTGGAGTGGCTCCTTTGGTGGGCTGCAGGGGGAGCAGGCTCACCTTTGCAAAGAGGCCCTGTGCCAAGGGGAAAGCGACCTTCTCCTTATCCATGGGAGTGACCTGTGCCATGGGGGAGGTGGTAGTAGCATTCTCCTGAGAGGACTGACTGGAATTGCGGTGGAGCTGGCCAAGGTGGCAGTGCTCTCCTGAGCATCGATTTGTCCTCCATCCATGGGCTTCAGTGCCTTCTCCACCTCATTTGGATTCTCAAACTCCATATATGTGTTGTCTTTAGACAGATGGGAGTGCATCCTTTCCCCAGACATGTCAGTCATTAATTTTCCCAGAGTTGGAGTGTATCTGCATGATGTGATCCTTGGTCACATTATGGTGAGCCTCCTGATGTGCACTTTGGTGGGTTTGGGGGAAGGTCTCTGCCTTTTCTTTTCGTTTTCATCTCTTTTGGGTGGTTGGAATTTGGAGGGGGAGCCCCACCTGTTGTCATATTTGCCCTGAGAAGGACTCTGAGAGCCAGAGGTGCTGCTGGAGCTGGAGCTGCAGGATATGCTGGAACTTCTGAGAGGCTGGATGCTGAGGATGAGCCGGAGCTGCTGCCGGAGCCCGTGCTGGGGCCTGAACTGGGGATGGAGCCAGATGAGCTCCCGCTGGGAGCACTGCCCCGCCTTTGAGTGTTACACCAGTCATGGTCCTTCTCGCCTGACTCCTGGGTGGTCACTTTATCTCTAGAGCGATCCTTGGAGCTTTATGAGTGATCTTTGCATTTTGTAGAAGGAGCAGGAGTCCTAGTGCTGGACCTTTTATTACTTCTTTGACTCCTAGCAAAATTCTCTTTCACCTCTGATAAATCCATTCTCCCCTTCTGAGGTGTTCAAAGCAGCAATGGGGACCTCACTTATCTGAACTCGCACTTCTAATTTGAGTCTGAGAAATGATCCCTGATCAAGTGAAATTTACGCCAAAGTGCAGAATCTTCCCACCTCCATAACCTCTTCCCACTGTACTCAGCCTCTGAAGCCAGCCATTTCTCTGTTCTGCCCATTTTTTGATTGGATTGTTTTACTTGTTGTTTGTTTATTTATTGAGTTGTATGAGCTGTTTGTATATTTTAATATGAGATTAATCTCTTGTCAGTCACATCATTTGCTAATATTTTCTCTGATCCTATAGGTCTTGTTGTTTTATGGTTTCCTTTGCTGTGCAAAAGCTTTTAAGCTTAATTAGGTCCCATTTGTTTATTTTTGTTTTATGTCCCCAGGTGAAATGTCTTGATTCCCCAAAGAGTTTCTACCCAGCTTTATTTTGGGATCTTAGATTTTTGATTTGTATTTCTCAGTCCACACTGCTTTCCCCTGGGGTCTGTGGATCAGCAGTTCCCTGCAGTTTTTACAGTGTTCACCACTATTTGGTTTCTAGCCTGGAATCTTTATTTCCATTTCTCTTCTGATCTTTGGGTCAGGTGAGAGACAAACCAGTCCTTCAGGCGGCCCCAAAACAAGCTAGAACATTTCAAACAAATTCTACTCTGTTCCTTCCAATCGTAAGTAAGAGAACTGACAATGGGTTGATTTCTCCTGACTCTGCTTTGCCACACTGGGGAAGGAGTAGGGAACTGCAAATAAAAATGTTATGAAATGTCTTATATTAATAGATTAAGTATTAATAATCATTAATAATATTAATAATAACTATTCAATTAATAATTGATATTAATATATACCAATATATTAATAAATATTTTCATTAAACATTAATAAGTATTAATATGCTAATAAAATATATATTCTGCCATATGTTTCTACATCTAAATGATCCCTTGAAATATCTGACTCTTGAATGTGGCTTTTTCTGGTTGAGTGCTTACTTAGTTGTGTAAATCATTGACTCATTTCCAGAGCTTTTATAAAGCTGTTTTAGCCATTCTGTAGATATTTATTTGATCTTCCTGTGAAAGATTGAGGATAATGGGTGGTACCCTCATAGATTCCTAGTCTACCATCTTTCCGACCCATTATTCTTGTGTGTATTTTATCCATTTTATCTATTTCATTTTCTCTTTCTAGAAGCCCTATTATTCAGACAAACCTCTTGGACTGATCCTCTAACTTTCATACTTTTTATAACCTATTTCCTCCTTTCTTAATTTTCCCTCTTTTATGGAATATTTACTAAATTTTTCCTTCTAACTCTATTTTTTAAATTATGTAATCAAAATTCTAAAATACACACTAAAATACACAACAACAGTTCTTAGTTAATAGATACAATTTCTTCTCCTTATCTGAGAATACGAATATCACATAGATTTGAGTTTTTTATTGGAGTATAGTTGCCTTACGCTTCTGTGTCGATTTCTGCTGTACAGCAAAGTAAATCAGCCATACTTATACATTTAGCCCCGCTTTTTTGGATTTCTTTCCCATTTAGGTCACCACAGAGCACTGAGTTCTCTGAAAAACTTGGTATGAGGACCTTCATTTCCCAATTTTTCACTCAGGTACCCCTGAATCCTTAGCTGTACTTAAGTCCCTGAATATAGAATCTCGCTAGTTTAACTTTTCTGCAAAATGAATCTTTAATCTCCCATCTCCTACAAAGGGATGGAAGAGTCACTTGGTTACATGTGGTTGCCAAAAGTTCTGTTGACATAATTATGCCTTTAAGAAATCTCCACACTGTTTAAAACAATTATTTAAGTCATGTTTCCAATTCTCTGCCTTTTTAGTGTTCGGTATTGTGAATCAGCTTTCTTCTTGTTTCCCTGCAGTAAATTTCAACTTTATAATATTTGTTGTCCATTACCTTTTTTTCATCTGCTTTCCTGCTTCCAATTTTTTTCTTAATATGTCACTGCTATTTTCTTTCTTTCTTTGTCATTGTCTTTACATGGTGTTTTCATTTTTTATTATGGTACTAGGTTGCAGGGAGGAAGCAAAAAATTAATATGTTGAAACAGTTTAACTTATTCTTTTTAATCTGAAGTCAATATTGATATTTTAAATTGAGCTGACTTGTATTCACAATTTATATTAGATATGTGAAAAGAAGGTAAGATAAGAAGGTGAAAAGGAGGGAATATGAAGTTTTGGAACATATTCTGTTAGAGACAAGGGATGTGTTAACACTTGGAAAATGTCAATTATAAATCATTCTGAATTCTGATTGACTTCCCTCTCAAGTGAATACTTTTTGTAGCCATCATCAGTGGATCATGAAGATTAAAATGTGTTAACCATCCCAGATAATGTCACATTGTAACATTTAATTTAATTTATTGTTTCTCTTTTATAGATGAGAAAAGTGAGTTTAAAGAGCTAAGATAGTTTACTCAAGGTCATATAATCCATACATGCCAGAGCTTTACTATTCCCAGGCTGTTTCCTGATTCAAAGTCTAGTGCCCTTTCTATTTCACCATGATGCCTCCTGAGGACCATAAATGTATCACTATGAAATGATTAAATCATATGCATTGGAATATGGTTGTATTAGATTAAGCTATCTGAATCCATGAAACCTAATAAAAATCTGTCACTCCCTCTGTCATTCCAAATACTGTGAGACCACCCATTTTATATAAAATTCTATTAATTATTTCCCATTTATTCTAATATTCCTGATGTTTAAAAAAAGCCATGAGAGTTAAAGAGTATCTTACTTATCTAAAATCATTATACTTATCTAAAAACATTGGAATTAGAGTAGAAAATAACATTTCTCCCTATATTTTTAAATTTAAATCGCAAACAATTACCTGATACTTGTTTTAGCAAATTGGTCAATTTTAAGCAGCCAGAAATTATACTGATGTTACTTCAACAGTTTAGTATTATTTTTTTGCATAAGATTTTATAAATTCAGTATTAAAGATCACTTTTTTTTTTAGCTAAGTAGTATTTTATGTTGCTTTCCAATTATTGCATTTTTATATTTAGGATTATCTTAAACCATTCTACCAATTTCTATACAATAATATATTCAAATATATAGTTAAAGTGATATAGGATGGGAAATACTTTTCTACTGAGC